>NC_041391.1:529379267-529424011 GCF_002162155.2 Triticum dicoccoides | reverse complement strand
ACTGTTTGATGATATTTTTTAAAAAAATATTACTGTCTTATAAAAAATATATTACTGTTATGATTTAAACAAGTTTGAACATATTTAAACACGAATAAGTATCAAACATCATTTTAAATGCATAAAAAAATTGTGGAGCCTGGGAATCAAACCCAGGACCTCCTGGTGTGAGAACTGGCTGCTGACCAGTCAAGCTAGTAGAGGGAACTTGATGTGGATCAGGTCAGGTGGAATATAACCTGTTGGCTCGAGCAAAAAAAAAAAAATACTAATGGCGCACCTGGGCGAGGTGCGCCATTAGTATGGATGTACTTATGGCGCACCGAGGTGTGGTGCACCATTAGTATTGTGCCGCCCCCACCATCCATACTTCCTCCCCGGCCCTCGAACCCCTTCCCCTCTCCTCTCCCTCGCCCTCGCCCTCGATCGCCTTCCCCTCTCCTCTCCCGACGTTGCTGCCCCGCCGCCTCGACGTCGCCCCGACGCCGCCTCGACGCCGCCCCGTCGTCCTCGTCTCCGCCGCGACGCCCCGACGCCGCGACGCCGCCCTCTCCTCTCCCGACGCCGCCGCCCCGTCGTCCTCGTCTCCTCGGCACCGCTCTCCCCGTCGCCCCTGCCTCTCCCCGTCGGCCGCCGGTGAAGCACCACGCCGCACTGGCCCAAACCGGGCTGCACCTTCACCGACGCCGCCGCACGGCCACAGCACCGCCTCGTTGCTCCTCGTCTCCCTGCAGCTGCAGACCGGCGAAGGTTCGTAGCTTCTCTCTATGACCCCTTCCTTGACCTCTCACTGATGTTGGTCACTATTGAATCTCAATTGATCTTTTTTGCAAGAACATATGTGCACTGAACATGCTTGTTGAAATGACCAGTGTTCATAACTACCCAATTATCACTTTCTTTGTTGCTTCACGTTGTGTGGTTGTGACTGTTGAAGCCTCAGTCGGTTACATCAGAAAACAGAGGATGTTTCATACATGCCTTTGAGCTAATCAGCGACATACACAAAGAGAAAATTTTAATCAGTTATAGTGATGTCCACCATATGTAGCAACAGCTTGCTTGTCATCCACTGTGTCTTCCTATTTTTCTTAGTTTGTTGAGGAAGAAGAGAAACCCGGTCCTTTGAAGAAAGTTCTTTTTTTTGTGGGATTAGTGTGTATGATGTATCCAGTGCTTGGTATTTGGTAGTGTAGCGACACACAAAAATAGTTACCATCTTGTTTTAGGTTCATAGTTTCCACCATGGCACCGGTGTGTTTATCAACATGGTTTAGCAGTGACCACGGTCAACGGGGCATCTTGTGTGCTATGAGATATTTTTTAGCAGTGTTGAAGATCATGTGTGTTTGCGAAAATAATGTTTCTTAGGTGTAGATTCAATTCACAAGTACTTGTGGGCTTTGGCTTTTAGCCTAATGAGGTCTCTTACTTGTGACAGTTCAGTTGTCAGTGTAATATGTTAGAAACTGCTACTATGTCTCTAGAGGCCTCGGCATATATTGTTTCACCTCTTCACATGCCAATGTATTTTCCATGTTGTGATGAAGGCCTTTTTTGCCTTGTCCACCCGAGAGGCCCTTGAGTTTGCTGGAATGTCGATTAACTTCCGTTCCAGCAAATTCGGGTACTCCATATGTCCTATTTTCAGCAAAGGTCATGCTGAAATTTTCCGTGAATTTTAGCATGACTTTGCTAAAAATAGGACATATGGGGTACTTGTGACTAATGCATGGGCCGGGGTACTTGTGACTAATGATGAAAGCTTAGGCTTTTAGGGTGCCTCGGCGTCGAAAAACCCTCAATGATAAAAGCTTAGCTTTTAGGATGCCTCGGTGTCGACAAACCCTAAATGATGAGACCAAGTCGGCCCCATGGCAAGACCGTCGCAACGGTGCCGGACATCCCTATGCCACTGGATCCAAACATGCATATGGCACAGGATCAGAACGACGACGACGACGATACATTTGGCAATGTCGATCAGTACTTTGCCGAACATGGGTAGGATGGCGACTTCATGGGGCCTCCTTCTCAAGAACCCAACCCAACAAAAGACGTGCGCGATCTAGCTGGTACCGCGGAGAAGCCAAGTTGCAACAGGCGTCGTCTGCCGTTCAGCTCTCAGGAGATGCCTCCAGCTGCCGACTTCACCGAGCCTCAGATAGGCGAGGTGCAAAATATTATCAGCCCAAACACACTCAAGAAGGCGGTCTGTGAGCAGAACTCGGTCCCATTACAGGAGAAGAAGAAGGCACGCAAAAGAAAGACTAACAAGGGTGCGAGCCAGCCGGCACCGAGTACGATCCGTGCTTAGGACGGGCCACCTTCACCTGAGGATATCTCGAGGAGGGTGCATGTGGCGGGTAGGGCGATGCTACCGACAAATATGCTCAATGCTGCAACCGGTGCTATGCGGAGTCTGCATGACAGTGTTCTTTCTTTGGAGAAGCGGCGTCTCAGAGAGAAGGATGTGGCATACCCGGTTTTCGCGGCCAAGGTGCCAGAGGGCAAGGGCTTTGTGGATAACTCCATCGGGCGTACGATCGTCCTGTGGTTTGATGACATCCATGCTATGATGAACCTTCATCCGCTGCACTACACCTTCGTTCGGCTATTTTCGCTGAGTATGGAGATGCGGATCATTTGCGACAAGACCCCGGACATCGTGATAGTCGACCCCTTCTACATGCGTGCCAAGATCTTGGGCAGCGCTGGGGACCGGCAAGTCGCGAGTTCTTACCTCGAAAGCGTCATTCTGGCAAACCAAGATAAGGATAACTTCCTCGTGCCTTACTTTCCTAAGTAAGTCCTCCCATCAACCAGCCCGTAACATATGAATTCTTAGATTTTGATCGTTTTTCTTTTTACATTCCGTGTTTTCTGCAGTGACACACATTGCACGCTCATCCTCCTAAGCCCCAAATATTCCATGGCCACGTATTTCGACCCGGACCGTATGTCGAACGTAGACTACACAAATGTCAAGAAGGTTCTTGATGATGTTCTCCCCGGCTACGCCAAATCTGGAGGCACCTTCACCAGGCCTATTCGTAAGTATGGCAAGCACGTGTTCTCCCACAATACGATGTTCTGCTGCGTCAAGCAGCCGCCTGGCGGTCAGAAGGGTGCCTACTATGCCATCCATCACATGCGGGCGATCGTACGGGACCATCATCAACTTCTGCTACCGAGTAAACTCAAAGATTGGGCCGCGAGCGTGTCGGCAATCCAGGACGCGGACATCAGACAATAATTCTTTCGCATCCAGTCGGAGTTTGCAGAAATCATCCATCAAGATGTCCTTCGTACCTCGGGGCAGTTCTACCACAGAAATCAACCGTCCAACAGTGACATCGACACAATGCTACAAATGCAAGCTGACAACGCCGGTTCTTTCATGACTCCCACGATAGACGGCGGCTTCATCCACGCTCCGGTCCCTTGAGTCGAGTCGAAAGTAGTGATGTTGTGTCTAGTTCTGAAACATCGATTGGCTCATATTGTAATTAAACTTTAATGAACTTGTAGTATGTCTCTTTGGTTTCGAGAGTCGTTCAACTTAGATGTAATCGATGCTATTAATGTCTTGCTTTTCTCTTCCGATCGTTCTGTTGCATACTTATATATTGCTTACGTATTGTCTGTGAATTGGTACTAACGTTTCGTTTGGCTAGTGCATAGCGATGCCGTCGTATGTCTTAACCAAGGGTAAGGTTCCCGGAGTCTACAACGACTGGGAGGAGTGTCGGAGATAGGTTCACCGATTCAGCGGTAACAGTTACAAAGGGTACACCACTAGGGCCGAGGCCGAATCTATATACTCCCGCTATCTAGCGGGAGAGGGGAGGGAGCGTTGGAGGAACCGGATGAAGACGAGTTTCATCGTGATGATGCTCATCGTGATGACTGCAGCTCTATTCTATGTGATGGTAGTTTAGATGATTGATATCGACTTGTAATGTGAAGACAAACTCGCTACTCGCGGTCTCGAGACTTGTAATATAATGTTCTATCTTTGTTCGGTCTTTTCAATTCGGAGACTAATATGATGAATTGTATTCAGAGACTAATATGATGAATTGTATTCAGAGACTAATCTTCTATTGTATTCGATGAATCTGTTGTTGATGTGTGCTGTCTATATTTTGTCCAATTATACATTTTGTAACCTGTGCAAAAAACAGAAAATAAAAAAATAAAAAAAACATAATATTCATACTAATGGCGCATCACATCACAGTGCGCCATTAGTATGCCAAAGGATACTAATGGCGCATCACTAAACAGTGCGCCATAAGTATGTCGAAGTTACTAATGGCGCATCTTGCTGTTGTGCGCCATTAGTATGCCAAAGCACCTGGGTATACATGGCCCCCTGGGAGGCATACTAATGGCGCACTGTTGTATATACTAATGGCGCATCCAGTGGTGCGCCATTAGTATACCAGATACTAATGGCGCACCAGTGGTGCGCCATTAGTAAAATATACTAATGGCGTGGCACTAATGGCGCACCACTAATGCGCCATTAATGGCCAAATTAGGTGCGCCATTAGTAGGCCTTTTCCTAGTAGTGTAATGGCAAAGTAGTATCACGCACAGAAGTAGTTTCATCATAAGTATCATGCATAACAGATGTGGCATCATCAATAACATGAGACATATCAGAATTCATAGCAGTAGCAGGTTTAGGCGTTGCAAGCTTACTCAAAATAGAAGGAGAATCTAGTGCAGAGCTAGATGGTAGTTCCTTACCTCCCCTCGTAGTTGAGGGAAAAATCTTGGTTCTTTCGTCTTTCAAGTTCCTCATAGTGATCAACATATATAAATCCCAAGTGACTCAAAGAATAGAGCTATGATCCCCGGCAACGGCGCCAGAAATTAGTCTTGATAACCCACAAGTGTAGGGGATCACAACAACTTTCGAGGGTAGAGTATTCAACCCAAATTTATTGATTTGACACAATGGGAGCCAAAGAATATTCTTAAGTATTAGCAGTTGAGTTGTCAATTCAAGCACACCTGGATAACTTAGTATCTACAGCAAAGTATTTAGTAGCAAAGTAGTATGATAGTAATGGTAACAGTGGCAAAAGTAAAGATAGCAGTTTTGTAGTAATTGTAACAGTAGCAACGGAAAAGTAAATAAGCGAAGCACAATATGTGAAAAGCTCGTAGGCATTGGATCAGTGATGGATAATTATGTCGGATGCGATTCCTCATGTAATAGCTATAACATAGGGTGACACAGAACTAGCTCCAGTTCATCAATGTAATGTAGGCATGTATTCCGAATATAGTCATACGTGCTTATGGAAAAGAACTTGCATGACATCTTTTGTCCTACCCTCCTGTGGCAGCGGGGTCCTAGTGGAAACTAAGGGATATTAATGCCTCCTTCTAATATAAAACCGGAAAAAAGCATTAGCACATAGTGAATACATGAACTCCTGAAACTACGGTCATCACCGAGAAGTATCTCGATTTTTGTCACTTCGGGGTTGTCAGATCATAACACATAATAGGTGACTATAGACTTGCAAGATAGGATCAAGAACTCACATATATTCATGGAAACATAATAGGTTCAGATGTGAAATCATGGCACTCGGGACCTAGTGACAAGCATTAAGCATAGCAAAGTCATAGCAACATCAATCTCAGAACATAGTGGATAAAAGCGATCAAACCCTAACAAAACTAACTTGATTACATGGTAAATCTCATCCAACCCATCATCGTCCAGCAAGCCTACGATGGAATTACTCACGCACGGCGGTGAGCATCATGAAATTGGTGATGGAGGATGGTTGATGATGATGACGGCGACAAATCCCCCTCTCCGGAGCCCTGAACGGACTCCAGATTAGCCCTCCCGAGAGAGATTAGGGCTTGGCGGCGGCTCCATATCGTAAAACGCGATGGAACTTTCTCTCTGATTCTTCTCTCTGCGAAACAGGATATATAGAGTTGGAGTTGAGGCCGGTGGAGCATCAGGGGGCCCATGAGTTAGAAGGGCGCACCCAGGGGGAGGGTGCTCCCCCACCCTCGTGGACAGGGTGTGGGCCCCCTGGCCTTGATTCTTTCGCCAATATTTTTTATATTTTCCAAAAGTTATATCCGTGGATTTTCAGGTCATTCCGAGAACTTCTGTTTTCTGCACAATAAACAACACCATGGTAATTCTGCTGAAAACAGCGCCAGTCCGGGTTAGTTTCATTCAAATCATGCAAATTAGAGTCGAAAACAAGGGCAAAAGTGTTTGAAAAAGTAGATACGTTGCAGATGTATCAGGCATCCCCATATCAGCTAGCTTCTCGGTGGTCCTGTTGGCGACGTCGACGAGGCGACTGATCCAATGGTTCTCGCCCTTCACAAAATCCTCGTGAGTGGCGGCATCGTCCTTCCATAGCTATTTCTCCGTCTCCAGGCCCTTGGTCAGGGCCTCCTCCCGGGCTTTGGCCTCCAAAAGCATCTTCTCAAGACCCTCCAACTTCAGCTTCAGGTCCTTGATGGGGTCGTTGGCGCGGGAGAGCTGCTCGGGCCTTGGCGAGGATGTCGTCCTGCGTCACCATCAAGGCGTAGTTAGCCTTGTCCCTCTCCTTCGCCAGCTCCTCGGTCCTATTCTTCAGGCCATCCCGCTCCGCCTCCAGCTCCTTCACCTTGTCGCCGTGGGCCCGAGCTTGGGCATCTAGCGTTTCCTCGTGCTTCTGCTCCAGCTCCCGGGTCCGCGCTGCGGCATGCTTCTCGACCTCCTCATCCTTGCTATGGAGTGTGGCGGCAAGCGTCGCCTCACGGGCGACGAGGTCCTCCTCCCGAGAATCCAGCTCGGCCTGGCGCTGGGACCGGGCGGCCTTGGCCTTGGAGGCCTCTTCCCTCGTCGCCTCCTGGGCTTTCTTGATGTCGGCCTGCTTCAGGAGAAGCTCCAGCTCGCGCTCCGCCAGCTCGCCTTGGGTGGCCTTCAGCTCCTCATGGGCCTAGCGGAACCAGGCCTGCGCCTCGGTGACACGCTTCCCGAGGTCTGCCTCCGCCTTGCTCGCCACCGCCTCCCTAGACATCGCCTTGTACAGGCGGGCGCGATGGAGCGCATGCAGCTTCCAGAAGCTAGCGCCCATGGCCCGAAGAAGCTGCTCCTCCTGGGTGCCACCGCCACCGGTGCTCGGTTCCTCGACGACCTCGAGCCCGGCGGCGGTGAGCACTTCGTCATCGAACACCTCCCCCTCTTCCGGCACGCTGGTTCTCGCCGTCCCTAGGTGGTGGACGAACAAGTCGTCGCCCACCTTCAGATATTTGCCTGAGCCGGAGGCAGCGGACGAGGAGGGTTGGTTGTCAACCAGCTCCTCCTCGGCAGCGGCCTTGCCGGCCTCCCCGGCAGCACCCTTGTCGGCTTCCTCGGCAGCGCCCTTACCAGTGTCCTCAGCGGCAGCCTCGCCGGTCTCTCCGGCAAGCCCCTTGGCGGCATCCTCGGCCGCGGTCTCGGCGGGCTCCTCGGTTGTGACCTTGTCGGCCTCGACCACGACGTCCGCGGCGACCTCCGTGATGATGGTGTCGGTGTCCTCCTGTTCCGCCAGGGGGGGGATCTGGACGCCAAAAGAGAAAATGAGGCAGGGCCAAGATCAAGATTTAAAAAGAAGAAGAAGAGTAAGGAAAAACATGTGACTCACCCATGCTGAGCTGAGAAGAAGCGGCCCCCTCCCCGCCAACATCTGTTGCCGGGACGGGGCCACCAGTGCCCAAGTCTACCTCATCCTCCTCCGTGCGCATACGCTCGGTGCCTGGCGCCCTTGCTGGGGACACCCCTCGGGGCGGTGTGGTCGATGGGGGTGGCGTGGTGCGGGTAGCCCTTGGTGGCTCCTCCTTCTGCTGCCCTTCTCCTGCAGCCACGGCTAGGTCAGTACCAAAAAGTCACACCCCAGCGCACGTTGATGAGGAGTAGGTGGTGAACGCATACTGGGGGATGATCCGAGGGCTGTGCTACGGGCTGCTGTCCGGGCTGCTCTCTACCACCAGCGGCGCCTTTGAGGTACCTGCCGGGGGCTGGCTACCCGTCGAGGCCTTGTCCCTCTTCACTGCCCGCTGGGCCAGCGTCTGCATTTCCCTGTAGAAACAAAACGAATCAAGGAAGGCGGCACGATTGGAGAGGACAGAAGCGGCGAGGGGCAGAATGCTTACTCGTCCTCCACCTACTCTTATGCTGCCTTCCTCTTCCTCCTCGGGTTAAGGGACGAAAACTAGAAGGCAACCTCCGTGCCGGCGTTTGTGGGAGGAGGGGAAGGCGATGGAGTTTGGTAGCGTTTGGATGAAGAAGAGGCGGTCGTCTTCTTCTTCACCACCGCGGCCTTCTTCTTCGCAGCCGCGGCCCCCGTCACGCGCGTGGTTTCCTCCTGAATCCCTCGTTGCGGCTCAGCCCTACCGGACTGGACCGGCTCGCTAGAGCCGGCCCGACGCAGGACGCGTCTTTTCTTCATGGTTGAGGGGTCGTCGGCCTCGGCCTCCTCCTCGGACGATTCCTCGACCACGTCCTTGACGGGGGGGTCGGTTCTAACGCCGCCCGCCTCCCTGGCAGACTTCACCCGCTGGGCGAGCTCCTTCTCTTCTGCAGCCACGACGGCCTGGTTCTCCATGCCGCCCGTGTTGCCGGCTGCCCTGGCAAGCTCCGCCTCCTCCACTCTGGTGGCGATGTAGTCCAGCTCCTCCTGGGTGGTGTCCTGGATGAGCAGCGGCTCATCATGATCGAGTTCTTCGACCAAATTGTCAAAGAACTCCTCCACCTCGCGTGCCGGGGGCTCGACCCAGGCTGGGTCAATACCATGCGTATTGAAGACTGGCATCATGGCGAGGATGTCGGCCTACCAGGAGTTTTTGCTCAGCGGGACCACTCCCGGCGGCAGCCCAAACAAGGGCCCCTTGATGGCCTTGCCGGACTTTGCGGCTTTGCCAGTCCTCTCCACCCTGCCGTCGGCGAACACATCGAGCTTGAAGAACCTCCGGCAATACCAGGAGTGCCCCATCACTGTGAGGTTGTGCTTCAGGCTGGTGCGGAGCATTATGATGTCGGCCGCATTCCTAAAATCCCAGGCCAGCCTCCCCTTCTTGTGCAGCGGAGCAATTCGGTGGCGGATGAAATTTGCCGCAATCATCTCAAGGTGTGCCCGGCCTCGGTGAGGCGGCGAATCTTGGTGGTGGCGATCAAAAACTTGTTGTCATCGGCGTCGAGGTGGCTCCAGTCCGCGCCACGGAGTGGCGGCTCCTGACGAATGCCCTGGCAGAACTCCGATGGGTTCTCCTCCACGGTCCAGCACCACCGGCCCCGCCACTCCCCCCACCTCTCCTTCACGGTGCCCTCTGGGTATGAGCCTTTCCCCTGGGCCCTCGGGATCAAGGCGATGCTTCTGGAAAGGGCGCCCCCTGGTTGGTTGCAGGGGGAGAAGTAGTGGTAGAAAAGCGTCGTGCTGGGAAACACCCGGCGAAGCCCTCATAGAGGTGGGCAAAGCACGCCACAACATTCGGCGTGAGATCCAACAGATGGAATCCAAAAGTGCGCATGACATTGTTGAAGAAGTCGGAAAAAGGGGGGCAGAGCCTGCAAAAGAAGAAGTCAACGAAGAATGGGTACTGTTTTCAGCCACCCTTGTTGCAATCAGTGGTGATAACGCACGTGGCAGCGTGCGCCATCGTCTCCATCCCCCACAAGGGCTTAAATTAGTCCTTGAGGTCGAAGACGTCGATTGACGATGGGGTGAAATAGGCAAACTTCGCCCGCCGTGCCACCACCTCGCTCTCCGGCATCTCCTTCTCCTTTATGTCCTTGGCTACGCCCTTGCCCTTGCCAAATTTAGGCGCCATGGCGGCTGGGAAGAGGGCGAGGGGTCGAACGTAGTGGGGGGCACAACAGCAGCGAGCAGGAGCGAGAGCTTGAGGAGGAAGAAGATGGGGACAGTGATGCCGAGATTGGGGAAAGCACAGGGGGTAAATGAGCCGCGCGCCCGCGGTTATTGTTTTTATGGGGAAGGCATGGGACGCCTCTTTACCATTTATTATGACGTGACGCATGCCTACAGCAACCGCCCCACGCATGCCCTCCACGTCACACATGATCCCCATGTCACGCGTTCAACGCGGGTCGTGGGGAAGCGCAGCGGACGCAAAAAAATTACTGCGGTAAAAACTTCCCCACCTGCCCGCGCACCATTTTGGGCCCAGCCAAACAACGCGTTGCGCTTATGTGTGGCCCAGGCCCGGGGGCTCCTATCGGTGTACTAAAGTAGGGGCACTCCTTTGTACCCCTTACTTGTGCACGGGCAGTCAGAGCCGTGCCCACGGCCACACTTAGCAGGCCAGAGGGAGGAGTCAAAGGTGCAAGATGGTCAAAGCAACTCCAATACACAAAGAGCAAGAGGGTGAGGTGGACTCCACCGGCAAGACCATTGCCGGGGCAGCCTTCGCAGCCGCAGCAAGAACCTTGCAGGGCAACTTGCCCAAATGCCAGCAGAGTGCACCACCCTTGAGCCCTAGCTTGTCCAACACCACCAACCACGTTGGGACCAAGGCTTGGGAGGCGCCACCATAGTGGCATGCAGATCTTTGTGAAGATCATGAACACTCCAAGACATATGAGGATTAGAAGACGACGAACCTCGGCGAGATCCTTGCCGAAAAACCCACAAGAGCTCCGGCAAGATCCTTGCTGGGGAAGACCACAATGCCCCGGCAAGACCCTTACCGGGGCCCCGGCAAGGCCCTTGCAGAGGACATCTGCGAGGCCACAACCAGACCCACGCCCGCCAAGTTTCCACCGCCGCTCCCATGCAGCTGCCAGCCCACCAGCTAGGCAGGCATCTGCGTGTCGACATGAGGCTTCCAAGCGAAATCGGCGCATGCCTACGTGGTGGCATGCAAATCTTCATGAAGGCCCTACCACCGCGCCACCTTAGCAGCCTGCCAGGCTACATGGCGCTGACCTCCTTGCTGGCCCGGGCGCATGTCAAAGCAGGGTGGAGCGGCGATAAAGCGAGAGCGTCGGATGTGGATTTCCAGAAAAACCCTTAAGGTTCGAACTCTGGGGTGCGCACGAAGATCTCTCCCCTACCGATCCATGTTCGAGCGCCTCGCTGAGAATCTAAGCTAAACGATGAACAACACAAGGGACACAAGATTTATACTGGTTCGGGCCACCGTTGTCGTGTAATACCCTACTCCAGTGTGTGGTGTGGTGGATTGCCTCAGGGGCTGATGATGAACAGTACAAGGGGAAGAACAGCCTCGCGAGAGGTGTTCTTGGCCTAGTGCGGTGAACTACTTGGGTGAGTTCAATCGCCTTTGGGTCTGATGAGAACTCGATCGGATGTTCCTCTACTGTGATGGCTATCCCTATTTGTAGAGGCCCTGGCCCTCTTCCCAAATATTGAGCGGGAAGGGCGCCAACAATGGCCATCTTGAACGGGAACATCTAGTACAAGTTATCCTAACTAAAGTTGGTCTTTGGCCGCCAAAGGCACTGGCGATGACGCCGTCTTGGGCTCCACGGTGACCTCCATCCCGCCGCTCTGCTGGTCTTGGTCTCGTTGCACCGAAATGGTAACCTTTGCCTGATGCCTCGGTACTCCACACCTTTGCTTGCCCCCTTTGCACCAAAGAGGAAACAAGGACACTGCGCAGGCCAGCGCCCGCCTGGCGCCCGCCTGGCACCCGCCTGGTCTCGATCGTCATGGCTTGCGTCACGGGCACCTCGCGAGGTACTCTTGCCTTGATCTCTCTGCCTCCTTGTGAGCCTGCCTGGTGAGGCCGCTCCTGAGTAAGCCTGGCGTCGTCCGCCCCGCGAGGCTTGGCCCTTCGCGAGGGTATTGAGCTTATGATGACGAAGATGGGCCGTACTGGGCCACCACTTGAGGCATGCCGCAGGCCGCAGGCAGGCAAGTCTGGGGACCCCCGTTCCCAGAACGCCGACAGAGCGGGACACCTAAGAGGTGCAATAAATGCGTCTTGTCCCATAATGGCTAAGGAATAAGCTTAGCCACTGTACACCGACGCCACCTCCTGTGTGCCACTGTGGCGATCCCCTTGCCTATAAAAGGAGGCCTGAGACATCCAGGAGAAGGATTCGGACCCTGGGACAAGTTACACTCATCGTAGCTAGCTCAAGAGCTCCAAGAACACTGATATACACACCAAAGCAGGACTAGGGTATTACACATCCTTGTGGCCCGAACCTGGATAAACGACCCTTGTGTTTGTGCTGACTGCTGATCCCGCTCTTCTTACGACCCCGCACCCCACAACCTTAGTAGGGATTCCCGTGATCCCATAGTTGTCATTTCCACTGACGGGAAACCTCCTAAAACCCTCGACACTGGTTATGTGAAAAATATTATGTACTACTTTAATAATCCTGAGAAAACCCCATTCAATTATGTAATGGGAGACACGTTGGATCAACGTGAATACTTTAGGGATTATCGCTTGACTCATAAAGGGAAATTATTATGGGATCAAATTCATATGTTGCATTGGTATGCTCGGGAACTATGCTTGAGATATGATTATACTTGTTGCTCTAGGATGAAGGCTCCACACCTTCCCTTTTCATGCAAATTTAATGATGATAAAACCTTGGCTTCTTATGCTAATGGTATATATGATTACTATGATGTGGAACAAATAGAAGAATTCGTTGCTTTTATGTGTGCTTATGAAATTGAATCTTTGTTTAAAGAGTGAAAATCTTGATGATGCTATTTACAGACCTGGAAATTTTGCTATACTTAAATATTGCTATGAGAATTATGAATTCAGTTCCGATATTGATGATTTTATCGAGAGAGTCTCCGCTGTCCAAGAAGAGATCAATATTTTGCAGGAGTCTATAGAAGAAGAAATCGATGAAGCTATGAGCTCATTGGATGAAAAAGATGAGGAGGAGAGAGAAGAACAAAAGGAGGAAGAGCGGATTGATCACCCGTGCCCACCTTGTAATGAGAGTAACTCTTCAACTCATACATTGTTTAATTTCTCTTCGTGCTTACCGAAGGATGATTGCTATGATGATTGTTATGATCCCATTGATTCTCTTGAAATACCCCTTTTTGATGATGCTTGCTATGCTTGTGGCTATGATGCCAATATGAATGATGCTTATGGAGATGAACTTGCTATAGTTCCTTATGTTAAACATGAAATTGTTGCTATTGCACCCACACATAATAGTCCTATTATCTCTTTGAATTCTCCAAACTACACTATATCGGAGAAGTTTGCTCTTATTAAGGATTATGTTGATGGGTTGCATTTTACCGTTGCACATGATGATTTTGATAGATATAATATGCATGTGCTTGCTTCTCCAACTTGCAACTATTATGAGAGAGGAACTATATCTCCACCTCTCTATGTTTCCCACACGATAAAATTGCAAGAAACTGCTTATACTATGCATTGGTCTTTACTTGGTGTGCATGAATTGTTCTTTTATGACATGCCGATGCATAGGAAGAGATTTAGACTTTGTTGTTGAATTATATATGTTACTTTTTTCTCACTACTAAATCACAAATAATTTAAAATTGGCTTTGATATACCTTGGGATCCGGGTGGACCCATTACTTGAGCATTATATGCCTAGCTTAATGGCTTTAAAGAAAGCGCTGCCAGGGAGACAACCCGGAAGTTTTAGAGAGTCATTTATTTATTTTGTGTCCTTTCATAAAGTTTAAAAACAAAAAAATAAAGAGGGGAACCCAAAACTTTTTCAAAAGGAAAAGCGAAAGTGAGAAAGACGAGCATTGTCAAAGTGGGAGCTAGCCTTGAACTTTGTTCATGCTCACGGAAACTTTTTGAATCTTGATTACAGAAACTTTTCAACAAAAATAATTATCCCCTTGTACAATTCCATTGTATTATAAAAATAATGTGCCAAGGTTTGCCTTTAGGATGTTTACAATGCTTGTTGGTTTGTGCGGTGCAGGACAGAAACTTTGGACGTAGTGCGCGATTTTACATTTTTTACTGCAACGTCAAACGGTTCGGAAACTTTTTGCACCGTCTTTATATCCAAATTGTTTATTTTTCCTAATTTTGGAAGAATTTTTGGGGTACCATAAGTATGGTGAATGTTCAGATTACTACAGACTTCCCTGTTTAAGACAGATTCTGTTTTTTGATGCATAGTTTGCTTGTTTTGATGAAACTATCGATTTCTATCAGTGGATTAAGCCATGGAAAAGCTATATTAAAGTATCTAAAATGCAAAAACAAAATATGAATTGGTTTGCAACAGTACTTAGAGTAGTGATTTGCTTTATTATACTAACGGATCTTACCGAGTTTTCTGTTGAGTTTTGTGTGGATGAAGTGTTCGAAGATCGAGGAGGTCTCGGAGGAAAAGGAGGAGAGGCAAGAGCTCAAGCTTGGGGATGCCCAAGGAACCCCAAGTGAATATTCAAGGATACTCAAGCATCTAAGCTTGGGGCTGCCCCGGAAGGCATCCCATCTTTCTTCAACAAGTATCGGTATGTTTTCGGATTCGTTTCATTCATGCGATATGTGCAAATCTGGGAGCGTCTTTAGCATTTAGTTTTCACTTTTCTTTTATGCACCATGCTGGTATGAGATAGTCATTGTTTGATTTATAGAATGCTCATTGCACTTCACTTATATCTTTTTAGTATGGCTTTATAGAATGCTTCATGTGCTTCACTTATATCATTTGAAGTTTGGATTGCATGTTTCTCTTCACATAGAAAACCGCCATTTGTAGAATGCTCTTTTGCTTCACTTATAGTTGTTAGAGCATGGGCATATCTTTTGTAGAAAGAATTAAACTCTCTTGCTTCACTTATATATATTTAGAGAGATGACAGGAATTGGTCATTCACATGGTTAGTCATAAAATCCTACATAAAACTTGTAGATCACCGAATATGATATGTTTGATTCTTTGCAATAGTTTTGCGATATAAAGATGGTGATATTAGAGTCGTGCTAGTGGAGTAATTGTGAAATTGAGAAATACTTGTGTTGAGGTTTGCAAGTCCCGTAGCATGCACGTATGGTAACCGTTGTGTGAGAAATTTGAAGCATGGAGTGTTCTTTGATTGCCTTGCTTATGAGTGGAGGTCGGGATCGCGCGATGGTTAACTCCTACCAACCCTTCCCCTAGGAGCATGCATAGTAGTACTTTGCTTCGAGGGCTAATAAATTTTTGCAATAAGTATATGAGTTCTTTATGACTAATGTGAGTCCATGCATTATACACACTCTTACCTTTTCGCAATTTGCTAGCCTCTACGATACCGTGCATTTCCCTTTCTCACCTCGAGAGTTGGTGCAAACTTCGCCGATGCATCCAAACCCCGTGATATGATACACTCTATCACACATAAGCCTCCTTATATCTTCCTCAAAACAGACACCATACCTACCTATTATGGCATTTTCATACCCATTCCGAGATATATTGCGATGCGACTTCCATTATCATCATATACATGACTTGAGAATTCATTGTCATATTGCTTTGCATGATTGTAAGATAGCTAGCATGATGTTTTCATGGCTTGTCTGTTTTTCGATGTCATTGCTACGCTAGATCATTGCACATCCCGGTACACCACCGGAGGCATTCATATAGAGTCATATCTTTGTTCTAGATATCGAGTTGTAATATTGAGTTGTAAGTAAATAAAAGTGTGATGATCATCATTATTAGAGCATTGCCCCAGTGAGGAAAGGATGATGGAGACTATGATTCCTCCACAAGTCGGGATGAGGCTCCGGACTTTATGAAAAATAAAAGAGGCCAAAGAAGCCCAAATAAAAAAGAGGCCAAAGAAGCCCACCAAAAAACAAAAAAAAGAGAAAATAAAAAATAAAATAAAATAAAAAAATGAGATAAAAAGAGAGAAGGGGCAATGTTACTATCCTTTTACCACACTTGTGCTTCAAAATAGCACCATGTTCTTCATATAGAGAGTCTCTTGAGTTATCACTTTCATATACTAGTGGGAATTTTCATTATAGAACTTGGCTTGTATATTCTGATGATGGGCTTCCTCAAATGCCCGAGGTCTTCATGAGCAAGCAAGTTGGATGCACACCCACTTAGTTTCCAGTTTGAGCTTTCATACACTTATAGCTCTTAGTGAATCTGTTGCATGACAATCTGTACTCCTCACATTGACATCAATTGATGGGCATCTCCATAGCCTGTTGATTAGACGCGTCGATGTGAGACTTTCTCCCTTTTTGTCTTCTCCACACAACCTCCATGATCATGCTCTACTCCACCCATAGTGCAATGTCCATGTCTTACGTTCATGTATTGCGTGAGGGTTGAAAAGGCTGAAGCCCGTAAAAAAGTATGAACCAATTTCTTGGCTGAAACCGGGGTTGTGCATGATGGGAGCATTTTGTTTGAGAAAAATGAAGCATGGCCAAACTAAACGATTTTGTAGGGATAAGATTTCTTTGGCAATGTTATTTTGATAAGAAATAATTGCTTTATTAGTATGCTTGAAGTATTATTGTTTTTATGTCAAATGATAGACTATTGCTTTGAATCACTTATGTCTTAATATTCATGCCATGATTAGATATATGATCAAGATAATGCTAGGTAGCATTCCACATCAAAAATTAACTTTTTTATCCTTTACCTATTCGAGGACGAGCAGGAATTAAGCTTGGGGATGCTGATATGTCTCTGTCATATCTATAATTTTTGATTGTTCCATGCCAATATTCTACAACTTTTACATACTTTTGGTAACTTTTTATACTATTTTTGGGACTAACATATTGATCCAGTGCCCAGTGCCAGTTCCTGTTTGTTGCATGTTTTTTGTTTCGCAGAAAACCCATATCAAACTAAGTCCAAACGGGATAAAAATTGACAGAGATTTTTTTTTGGAATATTTATGATTTTTGGGAAGAAGAATCAACGCGAGATGATGCCCGAGGGGGCCACGAGGCAGGGGGCGCGCCCCAGGGGGTTAGGCGCACCCTGGGCCCTCATGGCCACCCTGTAAGGCGGTTGGTGCCCTTCTTTCACTGCAAGAAAGCTAATATCCGGATAGAAATCGTATCCAAAATTCATCCCAATTGGAGTTACGGTTCTCCGAGAATATAAGAAACGGTGAAAGGCCAGAATCTGGAACGCAGAGAAGCACAGAAACAGAGAGAGTCAGAAAGACAGATCCAATCTCGGAGGGGATCTCGCCCCTCCCATGCCATGGAGACCATGGACCAGAGGGGAAACCCTTCTCCCATCTAGGGAGAAGGTCAAGGAAGAAGAAGAAGAAGAAGAAGAAGAAGAAGAAGGGGGGCACTCTCCCCCTCTCTCCCGGTGGCGCCGGAACACCGCCGGGGCCATCATTGTCATCACAATCTACACTGCTACATCTTGAGCTTGCGTTGGTTTTCCTCGAAGAGGAGAGGGTGATGCAGCAAAGTGTAGCGTAAGTATTTCCCTCAGTTTTGAGAACCAAGGTATCAATCCAGTAGGAGGCTCCTCAAAAGTCCCATGCACCTACGCAAACAAACTGAGAACTCGCAACCAACGCAATAAAGGGGTTGTCAATCCCTTCACGGCCACTTGCGGAAGTGAGACCTAATAAAGGTAGTATGATAAGATAAATATATTTTTGGTATTTTATAAGATAGATGCAAAAAGTAAAGATGCAAATAAAGATAGATTGAAAGCAAATATGATAAGAGATAGACCCGGGGGCCATAGGTTTCACTAGAGGCTTGTCTCGAGATAGCATAAGTATTACGGTGGGTGAATAAATTACTGTGGAGCAATTGATAGAAAAGCGCATAGTTATGAGATTATCTAGGCATGATCATGTATATAGGCATCACGTCCATAACAAGTAGACCGACTCCTGCCTGCATCTAGTACTATTACTCCACACATCGACCGACTCCTGCCTGCATCTAGAGTATTAAGTTCACAAGAACAGAGTAACACCTTAAGCAAGATGACATGATGTAGAGGGATAAACACATGCAATATGATATAAACCCCATCTTGTTATCCTCGATGGCAACAATACAATACGTGTCTTGCAACCCTTTCTGTCACTGGGTAAGAACACCGCAAGATTGAACCCAAAGCTAAGCACTTCTCCCATGGCAAGAAAGATTAATCTAGTAGGCCAAACCAAACTGATAATTCGAAGAGACTTGCAAAGATAACTCAATCATACATAAAAGAATTCAGAGAAGATTCAAATATTATTCATAGATAAACTTGATCATAAACCCACAATTCATCGGATCTCGACAAACACATCGCAAAAAGAGATTACATCGAATAGATCTCCACAAGAGAGGGGGAGAACATTGTATTGAGATCCAAAAAGAGAGAACAAGCCATCTAGCTAATAACTATGGACCCATAGGTCTGTGGTAAACTACTCACAACTCATCGGAGGGGCAAGGATGTTGATGTAGAAGCCCTCCGTGCTTGATTCCCCCTCCGGCAGAGTGTCGGTGAAGGCTCCAAGATGGGATCTCGCGGATACAGAAGGTTACGGCGGTGGAAATTGTGTTTCGTGGTACTCCTGGATGTTTTCGGGGTCCGTAGGTTTATATAGGAGGAAGAAGTACGTCGGTGGCCGCCCGAGGGGCCCACGAGACAGGGGCCGTGCCCTACAGGGGGGCGCGACCCCCTATCTCATGGGGCCCTCGGGAGCTTCTTGACTTGCACTCCAAGCTCTCCGGATCAGATTTGTTCCAAAAATAACGCTCCCAAAGGTTTCATTCCGTTTGGACTCCGTTTGATATTCCCTTTCTTCGAAATACTGAAATAGGCAAAAAACAGACATACGGGCTGGGCCTCCGGTTAGCAGGTTAGTCCCAAAAATGATATAAATATGTAAAAGAAAGCCCATAAACATCCAAAAGGGGTAATATAATAGCATGGAACAATCAAAAATTATAGATATGTTGGAGACGTATCAAGCATCCCCAAGCTTAATTCCTGCTCGTCCTCGAGTAGGTAACTGATAAAAAGAAATTTTTGATGTGGAATGCTACCTAGCATAATTCATAATGTAACTTTCTTCATTGTGGCATGAATGTTCAGATCCAAATGAATACAAAATAAAAGTTCATAATGATAAAATAAATAGTAATACTTCAAGCATACTAATGAAAGTAATCATGTCTTCTCAAAATAACATGGCTATAGAAAGTTATCCCTACAAAATTATATAGTCTGGCTGTTGCTCTATCTTCATCACACAAAGTATTTAATCATGCACAACCCCGATGACAAGCCAAGCAATTGTTTCATACTTTAATAATCTCATACTCCTTGAACTTTCACGCAATACATGAGCGTGAGCCATGGACATAGCAGTATATGTGGAATAGAATGGTGGTTGTGGAGAAGACAAAAAGGAGAAGATAGTCTCACATCAACTAGGCGTATCAATGGGCTATGGAGATGCCCATTAATAGATATCAATGCGAGTGAGTAGGGATTGCCATGCAACAGATGCACTAGAGCTATAAATATATGAAAGCTCAACAAAAGAAACTAAGTGGGTGTGCATCCAACTTGTTTGCTCACGAAGACCTTTTGAGGAAGCCCATCATTGGAATATACAAGCCAAGTTCTATAATGAAAAATTCCCACTAGTATATGAAAGTGACAACATATGAGACTCTCTATCATGAAGATCATGGTGCTATTTTGAAGCACAAGTGTGGAAAAAGAGATAGTAGCATTGTCCTTTCTCTCTTTTTCTCTCATTATATTTTTTCTTTTCCTTTTTCTTTTTCTCTCTTTTTTTCTTTGGCCTTCTTTTTTTTTCTTTTTGTCCTTTCTCTTTTTTTTTTCTTTTTTTTAAAGTCTGAAGTCTCATCCCAACTTGTGGGGGAATCATAGCCTTCATCATCATTTCCTCACAAGGACAATGCTCTAATAATGAAGATCATCACACTTTTGTGGATTTACAACTCAAAGCTAGAACAAGATATAACTCTATATGAATGCCTCCAACGGTGTGCCGGGATATGCAATGAATCAAGAGCGACATGTATGAAAATTATGAAGGTGGCCTTGCCACAAATACGATGTCAATTACATGATCATGCAAAGAGCAATATGACAAAAGTAATGGGTGTCATATGAATGGAACGGTGGAAAGTTGCATGGCAATATATCTTGGAATGGCTATGGAAATGCCATAATAGGTAGGTATGGTGGCTGTTTTGAGGAAGGAATATGGTGGGTGTACGGTACCGGCGAAAGTTGCGCGGCACAAGAGAGGCTAGCAATGGTGGAAGGGTGAAAGAGTGCGTATAATCCATGGACTCAACATTAATCAAGAGAACTCATGTACTTATTGCAAAAATTTAGAAGTCATCAAAAACCAAAGCACTACGCGCATGCTCCTAGGGGGATAGATTCGTAGGAAAAGAACATCGCTCGTCCCCGACCGCCACTCATAAGGAAGACAATCAATAAATAAAATTGTGCTCCAACTTCATCACAAAGCAGTTCACCATATGTGCATGCTACGGGAATCACAAACTTCAACACAAGCATTCTTTAAATTCATAATCACCCAACTAGCATAACTTTAATACTACTACCTCCATATCTCAAAACAATTATCAAGCATCAAATTGATCATAGCATCCAATTCACTTTCTATGATAGTTTTTATTATACCCAACTTGGATGCTGATCATTCTAGGACCAACTTTATGATAATAGCAAATACCATGCTGTTCTAAAGACTCTCAAAATAATATAAGTGAAGCATGAGAGACTAGCAATTTCTTCAAAATTAAGACACCACAGTGCTCTAAAAGATATAAGTGAAGCACATAGAGTATTCTAGCAAATTCTAATCAAATAGGCTTCTCCCAAAAGGTGTGTACAGCAAGGATGATTGTGGTAAACTAAAAAGCAAAGACTAATATAATACATGATGCTCCAAGCAAAACACATATTATGTGGCGAATAAAAATATAGCTCCAAGTAAAGTTACCAATGAACGAAGATGAAAGAGGGGATGCCTTCCTGGGGCATCCCCAAGCTTAGGCTTTTGGCTATTCTTGAATATATTGGGGTGCCATGGGCATCCCCAATCTTAGGCTCTTGCCACTCCTTATTCCAAAGTCCATAAAAGCTTTACCCAAAACTTAAAAACTTCACAACACAAAACTCAACAGGAAATCTTATAAGCTCCGTTAGTTAAAGAAAAGAAAACCACCACATAAGGTACTGCAATGAACTCATTATTTATTTATTTTGGTGTTAAACCTACTGTATTCCAACTTCTTTATGGTTCATAGACTGAATTACTAGCCATAGATGCATTGAAATAAGCAAACAACACATGAAAAACAGAATCTGTCAAAAACAGAACAGTCTGTAGCAATCTGTAACTAACGCAAACTTCTGGAACACTAAAAATACTACCAAAATAGGAAGTCCTGGAAAATTTGTCTATTGAACAGCAGAAAAAATAATTAACTCAAAATCACATTCCTTTGATTTAACAAAATTATATTCGTGCGTGCAAAGTTTCTGTTTTCAGCAGAATCAAATCAACTATCATCGTAGGTTATCCTATAGGTTCTACTTGCCACAAACACTAATTAAAAGATAAAAAAACATCTAAACAGAAGGTATATGCAAGATTTATTTCTAAACAGGAGCAAAAACAAAAAACATAAAGAAAATTGCGTTGCCTCCCAACTAGTGCTATCGTTTAACGCCCCTAGCTAGGCATAAAAAGCAAGGATAGATTTAACTAGTGCCATCTTTGGCACTTGATTCATAAGTAGCACGCATGATAGATTCATAAGGTAATTTGACTTTTTTTCTTGGAAAGTTCTCCATGCCTTTCTTTAAAGGAAATTGGTATCTAATGTTTCCTTCCTTCATATCAATAATCGCACCAATCGTTCTAAGGAAAGGTCTACCAAGAATAATAGGGCAAGAAAGATTGCAATCTATATCAAGAATGATAAAATCTACGGGCACCAAATTTCTATTTGCAACAATAATAACATCATTGATCCTTCCCATAGGATTTTTAATGGTGGAATCCGCAAGGTGTAAATTTAAAGAGCAATTATCAAGATCGTGGAAACCTAGAATATCACATTAAGTTTTCGGAATCGTGGAAACACTAGCACCCAAATCACACACAGCAAAACACTCATAATCTTTAATTCTAATCTTTATAGTAGGTTCCCACTCATCATTAAGTTTTCTAGGTATAGAAACTTCCAAATTAAGTTTTTCATCATAAGATTGCAACAAGGCATCAACGATATGTTTGGTAAAAGCTTTATTTTGACTATAAGCGTGAGGAGAATTAACAACGGATTGCAACAAGGAAATACAACCTTTTAAATAGCAATTATCATAATCAAATTCCTTGAAATCTGAGATAGTAGGTTCAATATTATTAGAAGTTGAGATTTCTCCAATCTCTCTTTTACCAAATTTAACATCAAGATTTAAAGATTCCGAATTTTTGGGACGCCTTCTAGGCAAAGTTGATTCATCATCACTCCCATAATCATTAAAATTCATATTGCAAAACATAGATCTAATCGGAGACGCATTAATAACTTTAAGATCCTCATCATTATTTTCATGTAGACTAGAAGAACACACTTTTATAAAGCTTTCTTTTTTAGCATGCAATCTAGCGGTTCTTTCCTTGCACTCGTCAATGGAAATTCTCATTACTTTGAGAGACTCATTGATATCATGCTTAGGAGAAGAAGATCCAAGTTTAAGAGAATTAACATCAAGCGAAAGTCTATCAACTTTCCTAGCCAAATCATCAACTTTGAGCATTTTTTCTTCAAGCAAAGCATTAAAATTCTTTTGAGAAATCATAAATTCTTTCACACTATTCTCAAAATCAGAGGGCATCTTATTAAAATTACCATAAGAATTATTGTAGGAATTTCCATAATTATTAGAGGGATTACTAGGGAACGGTCTAGTATTAAAATTTCCTCTATAAGCATGGTTTCCAAAACTATTCCTACCAACAAAATTCACATCCATAGATTCATTATTATTCTCAATCAAAGTAGACAAAGGCATATCATTGGGATCAAGAGGAGTATTTCTAGTAGCAAACAACTTCATAAGTTCATCCATCTTTCCACTCAAAACATTGATTTCTTCTATAGCATGCACTTTTTTACTAGAAGGTCTTTTGGTGTGCCATTGAGAATAATTAGCCATAATATTATCAAGCAATTTTGTAGCATCTCCTAACATAATTTCCATAAACGTGCCTCCCGCGGCCGAGTCTAAGAGATTTCTAGAAGAAAAGTTCAAACCGGCATAAAAATTTTGTATGATCATCCATAGATTCAAACCATGAGTAGTGAAATTGTGAAGCATCAATTTCATTCTTTCCCAAGATTGGGCAACATGCTCATGATCAAGTTGTTTAAAATTCATAATATCGTTCCTAAGAGTGATGATATTAGCGGGAGGAAAATAATTAGAGATAAAAGCATCTTTGCACTTGTTCCAAGAATTAATACAATTTTTGGGCAAAGAAGAAAACCAAATTTAGCACGATCTCTAAGTGAAAACGGAAATAACTTCAATTTGACAATATTGTTATCCGTATCTTTCTTCTTTTGCATATCACACAAATCAACAAAATTGTTTAGATGAGTAGCGGCATCTTCACTAGGAAGGCCGGCGAATTGATCTTTCATAACAAGATTCAGCAAAGCGGTATTGATTTCACAAGACTCAACATCATTAAGAGGAGCAATCGGAGTACTAAAGAAATCATTATTATTGGTATTCGAGAAGTCACACAACTTGGTATTATCTTGTGCCATGGCAACAAGTAATCCAACACACAAGCAAACAGAAAAATGGCGAGCGAAAAAGAGAGGAGGAGATTGGGAAAGAGAGGGTGAATACAACAGCAAGAGTGAAGTGGGGGAGAGGAAAACGAGAGGCAAATAATGTAAATGCAAGGGAGATGGGTTTGTGATGGGTACTTGGTATGTCTTGACTTGAGAGAAGACCTCCCCGGCAACGGCGCCAGAAATCCTTCTTGCTACGTCTTGAGCTTGCGTTGGTTTTCCTCGAAGAGGAAAGGGTGATGCAGCAAAGTGTAGCGTAAGTATTTCCCTCGGTTTTGAGAACCAAGGTATAAATCCAGTAGGAGGCTCCTCAAAAGTCCCACGCACCTACACAAACAAACTGAGAACTCGCAACCAACGAAATAAAGGGGTTGTCAATCCCTTCACGGCCACTTGCGAAAGTGAGATCTAATAAAGATAGTATGATAAGATAAATATATTTTTGGTATTTTATAAGATAGATGCAAAAAGTAAAGATGCAAATAAAGATAGATTGAAAGCAAATATGATAAGAGATAGACCCGGGGGCCATAGGTTTCACTAGAGGCTTCTCTCGAGATAGCATAAGTATTACGGTGGGTGAACAAATTACTGTCGAGCAATTGATAGAAAAGCACATAGTTATGAGATAATCTAGGCATGATCATGTATATAGGCATCACGTCCATAACAAGTAGACCGACTCCTGCCTGCATCTACTACTATTACTCCACACATCGACCGACTCCTGCCTGCATCTAGAGTATTAAGTTCATAAGAACAGAGTAACGCCTTAAGCAAGATGACATGATCTAGAGGGATAAACACATGCAATATGATATAAACCCCATCTTGTTATCCTCGATGGCACCAATACAATATGTGTCTTGCAACCCTTTCTGTCACTGGGTAAGAACACCGCAAGATTGAACCCAAAGCTAAGCACTTCTCCCATGGCAAGAAAGATCAATCTAGTAGGCCAAACCAAACTGATAATTCGAAGAGACTTGCAAAGATAACTCAATCATACATAAAAGAATTCAGAGAAGATTCAAATATTATTCATAGATAAACTTGATCATAAACCCACAATTCATCGGATCTCGACAAACACACTACAAAAAGAGATTACATCAAATAGATCTCCACAAGAGAGGGGGAGACCATTGTATTGAGAACCAAAAAGAGAGAAGAAGCCATCTAGCTAATAACTATGGACCTGTAGGTCTGTGGTAAACTACTCACAACTCATCGGAGGGGCCAGGATGTTGATGTAGAAGCCCTCCGTGGTTAATTCCCCCTCCGGCAGAGTGCCGACGAAGGCTCCAAGATGGGATCTCGTGGATACAAAAGGTTACGGCGGTGGAAATTGTGTTTCGTGGTGCTCCTGGATGTTTTCGGGGTCCATAGGTATATATAGGAGGAAGAAGTACGTCGGTGGCCGCCCGAGGGGCCCACGAGACAGGGGGTGCACCCTACAGGGGGGCTATCTCGTGGGGCCCTCAGGAGCTTCTTGACTTGCACTCCAAGCTCTCTGGATCAGATTTGTTCCAAAAATAACGCTCCCGGAGGTTTCATTCCGTTTGGACTCCGTTTGATATTCCTTTTCTTCAAAATACTGAAGTAGGCAAAAAAACAGCAATACGGGCTAGGCCTCCGGTTAGTAGGTTAGTCCCAAAAATGATATAAATATGTAAAATAAAGCCCATAAACATCCAAAAGGGGTAATATAATAGCATGGAACAATCAAAAATTATAGATACGTTGGAGACGTATCATATACCAACACCTCCGTCATCTTCACCAACATCGTCATCACCTTCCCCCATCTATATTCAGCAGTCCACTCTCCCGCAACCCACTGTACCCTCTACTTGAACATGGTGCTTTATGCTTCATATTATTATCCAATGATGTGTTGCCATCCTATGATGTCTGAGTAGATTTTCGTTGTCCTATCGGTAATTGGTGAATTGCTATGATTGGTTTAATTTGCTTGTGGTTATGTTGCTGTCCTTTGGTGCCCATCATATGAGCGCGTGCGTGGATCACACCATAGGGTTAGTTGTATGTTGATAGGACTATGTATTGGAGGGCAAGAGTAACAGAAGCTTCAACCCAGCATAGAAATTGATGCATATGGGATTGAAGGGGGGCCAATATATCTTAATACTATGGTTGGGTTTTACCTTAATGAACGTTAGTAGTTGCCATTTGTGGATGCTTGATAATAGTTCCAATCATAAGTGCATAGAATTCCAAGTCAGGGATGACATGCTAGCAGTGGCCTCTCCCACATAAAACTTGCTATCGGTCTAGTAAAGTAGTCAATTGCTTAGGGACAATTTTGCAACTCCTACCACCACTTTTCCACACTCGCTATACTAACTTTATTGCTTCTTTATCTAAACAGCCCCTAGTCTATATTTACATGCTCTTTATATTCTTGCAAACCTATCCAACAACACCTAAAAGTCCTTCTAGTTTCATACTTGTTTTATGTAAAGCGAACGTTAAGCGTGCATAGAGTTGTATCGGTGGTCAATAGATCTTGAGGGAATATATGTTCTACCTTTAGCTCCTCGTTGGGTTCGACACTCTTACTTATCGAAAGAGGCTACAATTGATCCCCTATACTTGTGGGTTATCAACCACCATCATTACCATGATGCCGGCGTTCAACGCGCACGGCCTCGACTCAACTTGGGTCGAGCCAGAAGCAGAGATAGTATAGAAGTTCTTCGATAATTTATCGGAGGGGTACATCCACGATGAGCCGCAGCTCATCCGCCCCACTACTGAGGAAGAGATGGAGTGCATCGCCACCAGGTTGGAGGAGGCGGCACTTGTCGAGGAGGCCGGCAGCCTCGGTGCCGTGGAGGACGAGGCCGAGGAGGCCGAAGAGGAGAGGAAGCTTGCCGAATGGGCGGAATCTGGCGGGGGCCCAGCGGCAGCGGCACTGGGGCTCCCCTTGTTGAAGAAACGGCCAGGGAGACGGCCGAGGAGTCGACCGAGGAGGAATCCGACGCGGACAAGCCATAGGCCCCAAAGAAGAGACGGGTCCTGTAGCGGGCCGGCTCCGGTGAGCCAGTCCAGCACGGCAAGGCCACGCAGCAACAAGGGGCCCAGGTGCAACCCATGCGCCAGACGAGGCGTGCGGCCGCGACGGCAGAGAAGGAAGGCGCGGTGGCAAAGAAAGCCATGGCCGCGGCAGCAAAGAAAGCCATGGCCACCGCCTCCTCCTCGACCAAGCGGTCCAAGACCCAATCTCCTCCTCCTCCCTTCACAGATGCTGCCCCGGTGGCCGAATTCGACCTTGGGTCTTTCAGCCCGAAGAAGAAGAAGAGGACAGAAAAGGAGGATGAGTAAGCACTTTGCCTCCCCATACATTCTCTGATTCTTTATCTGTATTGTCTTGTCTCACTACAAAAAAAAGACACATCTGTGACATTTTGGGCCGAACGAAATTTTTTCTGTCATACTTATGACACTTCTATGACGATAATTGTGACAAAACCCGGTATCATCATAGATGTGGTGGGCTCCTACTTCTATGACAAAAAATCATGACAGAAAATGGGCTTTTCGTCCTGGGCGGGCCGGAGACGCAGCTGCATGACATTCTTTGGGCCGCCCATGACAGAAAAAACTGTGGTAGAAGCGAGGGCGAGGAAAATTTCGGTGAGTTCCCAGTTACGGTGGGAGGTCGGGGGCCGAGCGATGTGCGTTTCTCTCATACATGTACATGCGTGTGTGCGAGGAGTTGGCTCTAACTGAACCCGAGCGAGGCATTGGGCTCTAACTGAACCCCAGCGATTGCACTGCAGGCTATGCTTTACTGAAATTGAGCGATCGGGGCTGTTAACTGAACCTGATCGAGCGATTCCTTCGCTACTGCTGCTAACTGAAGCCGATCGATGCTGCCTCTAGATGAACAGTTAGTGTCGTGGGGGGGGGGGTGAATGAACAGTGAGCAGTGGGGTGCATGAACAGGACCCCGTGTCGTTGCCTCTGGATGAACAGGACCCCGATCGATCGAGCCAGTTGGGGCTGGATGAATAGGACCCCGTGGAGGGCTGGATGAACATGACGACCCTGTGGAGAGCTGGATGAACAGTACACGGTGGAGGGTTGGATGAACCGTAGCCCGTGGAGGGGTGGTTGAACTGGAGCCCGTGGAGGGGTGGTTGAACAGTAGCCGGTGGAGTAGCACGCGGTGGAGGCTGTATGAACAGGATCCCGTGGAGGCTGGAGGAGGTCGATGGTGGATGAACAGTAGCCCGTGGAGGCTAGAGGAGGTCAACGGTGGAGATGAACAGTATCCTGTGGAGTCCCCTTTTGCGGTACGCCACACCCCTCCTGATGAACAGGACCCCCGTTTCGACCGTAGCGCTCCAACACAAGTCCATTTCGTCCGTTTTGTAGTACGCCATACCCCTCCCGATCAATAGGACCCCCATTTCGATCGTAGGAGGTCCGTTTCCTCCGTTTTGCGGTAGGCCAGACCCTCCTGATGAACAGGATCCCATTTCGAATGTGGCCGGTCGAACACAAGGCCGTTTCCTCCATTCTGCGGTACGCTAGGCCTCGTTTCCATCGCCTGTTCCATCCAAGCCCTCTCAATCAACACGACGATGCATTCTGTTCCGACCGAGCCGGTTGGCTCCCCATGAATACGACGACGACGCTGTTTCTCCATTTCGACCCAGCCATGTACACGAGCCCTGGCCGTACGTATGCGGGAGTAGGTGTTCGAGACCCTGCCTATATGTATGTACGTGGTTGTATTTTATTTCTTGCACACTGGCCGCTGTACGTACGTGTACATGCTATGTGCGTGCCTCTACTACGACACGTGCGCGCCTCTACAATCACCATTATGTACGTACACGTTCGCCACCAGAATGACAAAGCTACGTACGCTTTTCGACCAGGTGGGTCCCGACTGTCAGGCATTTCCTTGCGTGCGAAGATGTAGCTGGTGTGTTCCAGCAGTCAGGGGGTCGAATCGTTGTTTTTTTGCCCGGATGCACTTCCTTGCGTGCGAAGATGTAGCTGGTGGGTCCCAGCAGTCAGGGGGCGAATCGTTGTTTTTTTTTGCCCGGACGCACTTCCTTGCGTGCGAAGATGTAACTGGTGGGTCCCAGCAGTCAGGGGGAAATGTTTTTTTTGCAAAATACGGTGGCCCATCCGGTGGGTCCCTGCTATCAGGTGGAGGAATCATTATTTTGCGCATAATAAGGAGGCACTTCCTTGCTGTGGCCGTGGACCCAGCTCTCAGCCTCTCCACGTACAGTCCACGTCCGATGGAAGTCGTTCCTTGACCATGTTGACCACGCCGCCCCGAGAGCACCAGGGCGGCGGACGACGGTGAGGCCTAGGAAGGGGACGACGTGGAGCCGGGGAAGACGTGGCAGTAGATGCCCACGCGTAGAGGAGTGATAACCCACAAGTGTAGCGGATCGCAACAGCTTTCGAGGGTAGAGTATTCAACCCAAATTTATTGATTCGACACAAGGGGGGCCAAAGAATAGTCTTAAGTATTAGCAGTTGAGTTGTCAATTCAACCACGCCTGGATAACTTAGTATCTGCAGCAAAGTATTTAGTAGCAAAGTAGTATGATAGTAATTGTAACAGTGGCAAAAGTAAAGATAATAGTTTTGTAGTAATTGTAACAGTAGCAACAGAAAAGTAAATAAGCGAAACATAAGATGTGAAAAGCTCGTAGGCAATGGATCAGTGATGGATAGTTATGTCGGATGCGATTCCTCATGTAATAGCTATAACATAGGGTGACACAGAACTAGCTCCAGTTCATCAATGTAATGTAGGCATGTATTCCGAATATAGTCATACAAGCTTATGGAAAAGAACTTGCATGACATCTTTTGTCCTACCCTCCCGTGGCAATGGGGACCTAGCGGAAACTAAGGGATATTAAGGCCTCCTTTTAATAGAGAACCGGAACAAAGCATTAGCACATAGTGAATACATGAACTCCTCAAACTATGGTCATCACCGAGAAGTATCCCGATTATTGTCACTTCAGGGTTGTCGGATCATAACACATAATAGGTGACTATAGATTTGCAAGATAGGATCAAGAACTCACATATATTCATGAAAGCATAATAGGTTCAGATCTGAAATCATGGCACTCGGGCCCTAGTGACAAGCATTAAGCATAGCAAAGTCATAGCAACATCAATCTCAGAACATAGTGGATACTAGGGATCAAACCCTAACAAAACTAACTTGATTACATGGTAAATCTCATCCAACCCATCACTGTCCAGCAAGCCTACAATGGAATTACTCACGCACGGCGGCGAGCATCATGAAATTGGTGATGGAGGATGGTTGACGATGACGACGGCGACGAATCCCCCTCTTCGGAGCCCCAAACGGACTCCAGATCAGCCCTCCCGAGAGAAATTAGGGCTTGGCGGTTGCTCCGTATCGTAAATGTGATGAAACTTTCTCTTAGATTTTTTTTCTCCGCGAAACGGAATATATGGAGTTGGAGTTGAGGTCGGTGGAGTGTCAGGGGGCCCATGAGACAGGGGGGCGCTCCCAGGGGGTGGGCGCGCCCCCCACCCTAGTGGACAGGGTGTGGGCCCCCTGGTCTTGATTCTTTCAACAGTATTTTTTATATTTTTCAAAACTTATCTCCGTGGATTTTCAGGTCATTCCGAGAACTTCTGTTTTCTGCACAATAAACAACATCATGGCAGTTCTGGTGAAAACAGCATCAGTCTGGGTTAGTTTAATTCAAATCATGCAAGTTAGAGTCCAAAACAAGGGCAAAAGTGTTTGGAAAAGTAGATACGTTGGAGACGTATCAACTCCCCCAAGCTTAAACATTTGCTTGTCCTCAAGCAATTCAGTTGATAAACTGAAAGTGATAAAGAAAATCTTTTAAAAACTCTATTTGCTCTTGTTGTTGTAAACATGTAAAGCCAGCATTCAGGTTTTCAGCAAGTATTATGAACTAACCGTACTCACAACAACACTTAGGTCTCACAATTACTCATATCAATGCCATAATCAGCTAGCGAGCCATAATAATAAAACTCGGATGCCAACACTTTCTCAAAACAATCATAATATGATATAACAAAATGGTATCTCACTAGCCCTTTCTAAGACCGCAAAACATAAATGTAGAGCACCTTTAAAGATCAAGGACTGACTAAACATTGTAATTCATGGTAAAAGAGATCCAGTCAAGTCATACCCAATATAAACCAATAGTAATGAATGCAAATGGCAGTTTGCTCTCCAGCGGGTGCTTTTTAATAAGAGGGATGATGACTCAACATAAATAGATAGGCCCTTCGCAGAGGGAAGCAGGGATTTGTAGAGGTGCCAGAGCTCGATTTTAAAATAGAGATGAATAACATTTTGAGCGGCATACTTTCACCGTCAATGCAACAACTCTAAGATGGCTATATCTTCCATACTACATGCATTATAGGCAGTTCCCAAACAGAATGGTAAAAGTTTATACTCCCCCACCACCAACAAGCATCAATCCAGGGCTTGCTCGAAACAACGAGTGCCTCCAACTAACAACAGCCCTGGGGGAGTTTTGTTTAATTATATTGATTTGCTTTGATCTTTTTGGATCATGGGACTGGGCATCCCGGTTACCGGCCCTTTCTCATGAATGAGGAGCGAACTCCACTCCTCTTGAGAATAACACACCTAGCATGGAAGATACATGTAGGCCTAGTTGAAACATGAGCTGCTCGAGCATACAAAACCTAATTTCATTTGAAGGTTTGGAGTTTGGCACATACAAATTTACTTGGAACTGTAGGTAGATATCACATATAGGAAGGTATGGTGGACTCATATGTAACAACTTTGGAGTTTAAGGAGTTTGGATGCACAAGCAGTATTCCCCCTTAGTACAGGTGAATGCTAGCAAAAGCCTGGGAAGCGACCAACTAAGAGAGCGACAACAGTCATGAACATGCATTAAAATTAATGCACACCGAGTACAAGCATGAGTAGGATATAATCTACCATGAACATAAATATCATGAAGGCTATGTTGATTTGTTTCAACTACATGCGTGAACATGTGCCAAGTCGAGTCACTCAATTTATTCAAAGGAGGATACCATCCCATCATACCACATCATAATCATTTTAATAGCATGTTGGCACGCAAGGTAGACCATTATAACTCATAGCAAGCATGGCACAAGCGACTATAATCTCTAAATGTCATTGCAAATATGTTTACTTCATAATAAGCTGAATCAGGAACGATGAACTCATCATATTTACAAAAACAAAAGAGGTTGAGTTCATACCAGCTTTTCTCATCTCAATCAGTCCATCATATATCGTCATTATTGCCTTTCACTTGCACGACCAAACGATGTGTATAATAATAATAGTGCACGTGCATTGGACCAAGCTGGAATCTGCAAGCATTCAACTCAAGAGAGAAGAGAAAGTAATATGGGCTCTAGGTTAAATAAAATATCATGCATATGAGAGCCACTAAACATTTTCAATATGGTCTTCTACTCTCGACCCCCAAAGGAAAGAAAACAAAATAAAACTATTTACACGGGAAAGCTCCCAACAAGCAAGAAGAAGAACGAGACATCTTTTTGGGTTTTCATTTTAATTTCTACTACAAGCATGGAAATTAAACTAACTAATATTTTTGGTTTTTCTTAAGGTTTATCAAACACACAAGAAGAATATTAGAAAAAGAAAATTAAACTAGCATGGATAATACAATGAAAGAGTATGAGCACTGACAACTAGAATAGTGTCTGAACATGAATGTAAAGTCGGTGAGAAATATGTACTCCCCCAAGATTTGGCTTTTGGCCTAAGTTGGTTTATTGCCAAGGACCGCGGCTACTCTCCCTGGTGTACTGAGGGGTGTAATCAGGATACCACTGGCTGGCCGTCTCCTCCGGATCCCACTGGTAAGATGATGAACAATAAGGGTCCAGTGCAGGTTCTGGTTCAGGCTCAGGTTCTGGAGTGAATGCTTGGCCTCGATGATCATACACCGCTTCCGGCGTGACAAGATAATTAACTGCAGTCAAATCAAACAACATAGGCGCAGGCAAAATAATAGTCTCATTGTGTTTCTTATTAAATCTCAAGTTATACAGGAGCATCTTATCTTTGTTGTCAACAATAAACTCGTGTGCTACCATGCTCTTGTAATCTAAAATGTAAGGAGGCAATATTGTCTTCTCTTTCTCATGGTGCCTAATAGGTATCACAAAATATTTAGCAAGACGTGCAGCATAGATACCTCCAAAGATGGGGCCTTTTGTACGGTTCCGGCTTAGCCGTTTAGCAATGACGGCACCCATACTAAAATTATTATCACCAAACAAGGCATGGTGAAGAATAATAATATCAGGAACACTGAAGTTTCCACTATTTACACAACCAATTAAGCATCTACTAACAAATATGGCAAAGTAGCGTAAAACAGGAAAGTGTATGCTAGAGATTCTTGCATCGGAACCCTTCTTTGGATCCCCTAAAGTAATGGTGTTAACAAAGCCATCCACATCTTTACGATGTGGTTCATCTAATTTACCCTCCAAGGGTATTTTACATACCGCGCAAAAATTACGTAAATACATTTCCCTAAATTCATCATATAAATGAAATGATACTGAAGGCGGTGATTTCTTAGGATAATAAAAAAAGTTTTGCACGAAAGTATTGGTGAGTAAGAGATACTGATTGATCCGGTCGCGGAGGAAGTCGGTGAGGCCTGCATTTTCAATTAGGGAGTAAAAGTCTTCATAAATCCCAGCTTCTCTCAAGAAATTATCGCATGGCCATTCACACGGACGAACTTCTGCTTTGCGAGGAATATTATACTTGGCCTTTTCCTTCTCTTTAGCTTGTTTTTCTTAGGAGCCTTGGCTAGAAGAGCCCCTCAAAAATCTCCTTAACATTTTCCGAAAATTTCTGAAATTTTAGTAACTTCAAAATAAAAGTGGATAAAACTAAACAAGATTGGTAGCAACTACTCCTACAAGTGCCTAGAGCCTATATCATGCATTAGAATTACTTGGGACCTCATAAATTTGACATGCAAGCTCAAGAACAGGGTCACCTATGCAGCAAAAATTTGCAATGAATAAAGCACTAGAACAAAAACTAATTGGACCAATGGAGGAGTCACATACCAAGCAACAATCTCCAAAAGCAGTTTTATGAATGGAGCTTTGAGCAAGGAGATCGAAAATCGCAGCAAAATGAGCTAGAACTCGTGCTTGAGCTGGATGGGGATTTTTTGTGTGAAGAAGATGGAGTGTGTGGGTGCTGGCATAAGTGGAGGGGGCCACCATGGGCCCACGAGACAGGGGGCGTGCCCAGGGGGTGTGGGCGCGCCCTCCACCCTCGGGGCCAAGTGCTTGCCCCCTGCAGTGTTTTCAGTGCCTAAAATCCTCAAACATTCCATAAAAAATCATACTAAATTTGCAGGGCGTTTGGAGCACTTATATTTTCGGGATATTTTTTTATTGCACGGATAAATCAGAAAACAGATAGATAATACAATTTTCCTTTATTTACTTTAAATAAGAGAAAGTAAAAAGAGGGTACAGAAGGTTGTGCCTTCTAGTTTCATCCATGTCATGATCATGAAAATGAATCCACTAACAAGGTTGATCAAGTCTTGTTAACGAACTCATTCCGAATAGCACGGAACGGGAGAAATTTTGAATAACACTAAGTTACCTCAACAGGGATATGAACATCCCCAATAATAAGAATATCATACTTTTTCTTGACAGTAGGAAGAGGAAATTCAAAACCTCCAATAATGATAGTTGGAACTTTTCCAATAGAATTGATGCTATGAACTTGAGATTGTTTCCTCAGAAAGTGTACCGTATGCTCATTACCATTAACATGAAAAGTGACATTGCCTTTGTTGCAATTAATAACAGCCCCTGCAGTATTCAAAAAAGGTCTACCAAGGATAATCGACATACTATCGTCCTCAGGAATATCAAGAATGACAAAGTCCGTTAAAATTGTGACATTTGCAACCACAACAGGCACATCCTCACAAATACCAACAGGTATAGCAGTTGATTTATCAGCCATTTGTAAAGATATTTTAGTAGGTGTCAACTTATTCAATTCAAGTCTATGATATAAAGAGAGAGGCGTAACACTAACACCGGCTCCAAGATCACATAAAGCAGTTCTAACATAATTTCTTTTAATGGAGCATGGTATGGTTGGTACCCCTGGATCTCCAAGTTTCTTTGGTATTCCACCCTTAAAAGTGTAATTAGCAAGCATGGTGGAAATTTTAGCTTCCGGTATCTTTCTTTTATTTGTAATGATATCCTTCATATACTTAGCATACGGATTTACTTTAAGCATATCAGTTAAGCGCATACGTAAGAAGATAGGTCTAATCATTTCAGCAAAGCGCTCAAAATCCTCATCATCCTTTGTCTTGGATGGTTCAGGAGGAAAGGGCATGGGTTTCTGAACCCATGATTCTCTTTCTCTACCGTGCTTCCTAGAAACAAAATCTCTTTTGTCATAACGTTGATTCTTTGATTGTGGGTTATCAAGATCAACATCAAGTTCAATCTCTACTTCCTTATTTTTGCTAGGTGGAGCATCAACATGAACATTATCATTAACATTATCACTAGGTTCATGTTCATCACCTAATTGTGTTTCAGCATCAGAAATAGAAATATCATTGGGATTCTCAGGTGTGTCTACAACGGTTCACTAGAAGCATGCAAAGTTCTATCGTTTTTCTTTTTCTTCTTTTTAGAAGAACTAGGTGCCTCTAAATTATTTCTATGAGAATCTTGCTCGATTCTCTTAGGGTGTCCTTCAGGATACAAAGGTTCCTGAGTCATTCTACCAGTTCGAGTAGCCACTCTAACAGCAAAGTCATTTTTATTATTTAATTCATCAAGAAAATCATTTTGAGCTTTAAGTACTTGCTCAGCTTGAGTGGCAACCATAGAAGCATATAATCACTCAAGCGTCCTATCTCGAAAGCATTATTCGATAATTCTCTACCAACATAAGCATTAAAACTTTCTTGTCTAGCCATAAAGTCATCAAATTCATCTAAGCATGGGCTATGAAATTTAGTAGAGGGAATTTCAACTTTATCATATCTATAGAGAGAATTTACCTTTACTACCTGTGTCGAGTTATCAAGATAATGTGTTTCTTCAACAGGAGGTATATTAAGACCATATATTTCTTCAATAGGTGGTAAATTCTTAACATCTTCATCTTTTATACCTTTTTCTTTCATTGATTTCTTTGCCTCTTGCATATTGCCAGGACTGAGAAATAGAACACCTCTCTTCTTCGGAGTTGGTTTGGGAATAGGCTCGGGAGTTGGCTCAATTGGTTCAGGAATTGCCTCTAGAATTGGCTCATGAAGAGTCCAATTATTTTCATTAGTCAACATATTATTCAATAGTAATTCAGCTTGGTTGACTGTTCTTTCCCTGAAAACACAACCAGCACAACTATCCAAGTAGTCCTTGGAAGCATCGGTTAGTCCATTATAAAAGATATCAAGTATTTCATTTTTCTTAAGAGGATGATCAGGCAAAGCATTAAGTAATCGGAGAAGCCTCCCCCAAGCTTGTGGGAGACTCTCTTGTTCGATTTGCAAAAAATTATATATTTCCCGCAAGGCAGCTTGTTTCTTATGAGCAGGGAAATATTTAGCAGAGAAGTAATAAATCGTATCCTGGGGACTACGCACACAACCAGGATCAAGGGAATTAAACCAAGTCTTAGCATCACCCTTTAATGAGAACGGAAATATCTTAAGGATATAATAATAGAGAGACTTCTCATCATTAGTAAACAGGGTGGCTATATCATTTAACTTGGTAAGATGTGCCACAACAGTTTCAGATTCAAGGCCATAAAAAGGATCAGATTCAACCTAAGTAATAATTTTAGGATCAACAGAGAATTCATAATCCTTATCAGTAAGACAGATAGGTGAAGAAGCAAAAGCAGGGTTAGGTTTCATTCTAGCATTAAGGGATTGCTGCTTCCATTTAGCTAATAACTTTTTAAGATCATATCTATCATTGCAAGCAAGAATTTCCATAGCAGCTTTTTCATTCATAACATAACCCTTAGGAACAATAGGTAAAACATAATCATTGGGGGGACCTTCATCATCACTATCATCAGTAATAGGATCTTCACTAATTTCATTCCCCCTAAATCTAGCAAGTTGTTCATCAAGAAATTCACCTAATGGCAAAGTAGTATCACGCCCAGAAGTAGTTTCATCATGCATAGCAGAAGTGGCATCATCAATAACATGCGACATATCAGAATTCATAGCTGTAGCAGGTTTAGGTGTCGCAAGCCTACTCATAACAGAAGGAGAATCTAGTGCAGAGCTAGATGGCAGTTCCTTAACTCTCCTCGTAGTTGAGGGATAGATCTTAGTCTTTAGCGTCTTTCAAGTTCTTCATAGTGATCAACAGATATAAATCCCAAGTGACTCAGAGAATAGAGCTATGCTCCCCGGCAACGGCGCCAGAAATTATTCTTGATAACCCACAATTGTAGGGGATCGCAACATCTTTCGAGGGTGAAGTACAACCCAAATTTGTTGATTTGACACATGGGGAGCCAAAGAATATTCTTGAGTATTAGCAGTTGAGTTGTCAATTCAACCACACCTGGATAACTTAGTATCTTCAGCAAAGTATTTAGTAGCAAAAGTGGTATGATAGTAATGGTAAAAGTGGCAACAGTAAAGGTAAATGTTTTTGGGTTTTTGTAGTAGTTGTGACAGTAGCAACGGAAAAGTAAATAAGTGAAGAACAATATGTAAAAAGCTCGTAGGCAATGGATCAGTGATGGACAATTATGCCGGATGCGATTCCTCATGTAATAGCTATAACATAGGGTGACACTGAACTAGCTCCAATTCATCAATGTAATGTAGGCATGTATTCTGTAAATAGTCATACGTGCTTATGGAAAAGAACATGCATGACATCTTTTGTCCTACCCTCCCATGGCAGCGGGGTCCTTACGGAAACTAAGGAATATTAAGGCCTCCTTTTAATAGAGAACCGGACCAAAGCATTAACACATAATGAATACATGAACTCCTCAAACTACGGTCATCACCGAGAAGTATCCCGATTATTGTCACTTCGGGGCTGTTGGATCATAACACATAATAGGTGACTATAGACTTGCAAGATAGGATCAAGAACACACATATATTCATGAAAACATAATAGGTTCAGATCTGAAATCATGGCACTCGGGCCCTAGTGACAAGCATTAAGAATAGCAAAGTCATAGCAACATCAATCTTAGAACATAGTGGATACTAGGGATCAAACCCTAACAAAACTAACTTGATTACATGGTAAATCTCATCCAACCCATCACCGTCCAGCAAGCCTACGATGGAATTACTCACGCACGGCGGTGAGCATCATGAAATTGGTGATGGAGGATGGTTGATGATGACGACGGTGACGAATCCCCCTCTCCGGAGCCCCGAACGGACTCCAGATCAGCCCTCCCGAGAGAGATTAGGGCTTGGCGGCGGCTTCGTGTCGTGAAACGCGATGAAACTTTCTCCTTGATTTTTTTCTCCCCGAGACGGTATATATGGAGTTGGAGTTAAGGTCGGAGGTGGTCTGGGGGGCCCACGAGATAGGAGGGCGCGCCCTAGGGGGGGGGGCGCCCCCCTGTCTCGTGGACAACCCGTGGGCCCCCTGGCCTTGATTCTTTCGCCAAAAATTCTTATTAATTCTGAAAAGTGCCTCCGTGGATTTCCAGGACATTCCGAGAACTTTTCTTTTCAACACATAAAACAACATCATGGCAGTTCTGTTGAAAACAACGTTAGTCCGGGTTAGTGTCCAAAACAAGGGCAAAAGTGTTTGGAAAAGTAGATACGTTGGAGACGTATCAGGGGCCCACGAGACAGGGGGCACGCCCAGGGGGTGGGCGCGCCCCCCACCCTCGTGGACAGGGTGTGGGCCCCCTGGTCTTGATTCTTTCCCGAGTATTTTTTATATTTTCCAAAACTTATCTCCGTGGATTTTCAGGTCATTCCGAGAACTTTTGTATTCTGCACAATAAACAACATCATTGCAGTTCTGCTGAAAACAGCGTCAGTCCGGGTTAGTTTCGTTCAAGTCATGCAAGTTAGAGTCCAAAACAAGGGCAAAAGTGTTTGGAAAAGTAGATACGTTGGAGACGTATCAAGGAGTATGAGGGTTCACTGGTTCGGCTGCAGTGTGAGGCTGCCGTCGCCGCAGAATAACAGGTGGTGTGGGTGAGTAGAGGGATGGCCTAGCTAGCGGTGGGAGTAGTAGGGGACTGTGAGTCGTCCGCGGCATCACAGCCGACCACGGGAGGCAGGAGCATGCGGCACGACCGACGGTGCTTTTGGCGGCTGGAGCAAGAAGACCAGAGGTTGAAGAAGCACTACGGCCATTGGATGGACATCGTACGGTCACTGGAGCTAGAATCGTGCATGTTGACTAAGTTGACAAAGCCCTCCATCCCCGTCAACTTAATAGGCCCGTCCGGTGGGTCCCAGCAGTCAGGGGGAAACGATTTTTTTTCGCGAAATACAGTGGCCCGATCGGTGGGTCCCTACTATCAGGTGGAGGAATAATTATTTTGCGCGTAATAAGGAGGCACTTCCTTGCGGCTGCCATGGACCCAGCTGTCAGCCTCTCCACGTACAGTACTCTTCCGATGGAAGTCGGTCGTTAACCACATTGACCACGCCGCACCGAGAGCACCACGGCGGTGGACGACGGCGAGGCCTAGGAAGGGGATGACGCAGAGCCGGGGAAGACGCGGTAGTGGATGCCCACGCGGAGAGGAGTACGAGGGCTCATAGGTTCGGCTGTTGTGTGAGGCTGCCGTCGCCGCGGAATAACAGGGGGAGTGGGTGAGTGGAGGGATGGCCTAGCCAGCGGTGGGAATAGTATGGCGGTAGTGAGGCCTCCGCGGCAGCACAGCCGGCCACGGGAGGCAGGAGCATGCGGCTCGACCGATGCTGCTTTGGGCGGCTAGAGCAAGAAGACTAGAGGTTGAAGAAGCAGTATGGCCGTTGGATGGACATCGTTGACCACGCCGCGCCTAGAGCACCAGGGTGGTGGACGACGGTGAGGCCTACGAAGGGAACGACACGGAGCCGGGGAAGACACGACAGTGGATGCCCACACGGTGGGGAGTACGAGGGTTGACTGGTTCAGGTGCCATCGCCGGAAAAGAACATGAGGTGTGGGTTAGTAGAGGGATAGACAGGCCAGGGATGCGAGTATGATGGGGCCGTGAGGCCTGCCCGGTAGCACAGCCGGCCATGGGAGGCGGGAGCAGGCGGTTCCGACGGCGCTGGTTTGGGCGGCTGGGGCAGGAAGATCAGAGACTGAAGAAGCACGATTGCCATTAGATTGACATCTAACGGTCTGACGCTGGTAGAGTCATTTGTTGACTAAGTTTCTTTTTTGAGAAACCTTGTGTACGCATGAACTTAGTAGGCCCACAAGTCATCCTCCAAATCCGTGGCAGATAACATAAAGCCCATTTGCTTTTTTTATAATTTGCAGCCCATTTGCTAATTCTTAAGTAATTTATTACAGCCCATTTTCTGCCCAGGACCACGGTCAAAAAGTTCAACCTTATTTTGCCTATTTTGGTGGAGTCCGAACTGTTGTAATCCCGAAATGATAAACATTTTTTTAAGAACTTATTGATTTGCCAAAAAATCGTTTTGTTTTTGTAAGCAAATAAGACGTGGGACAATTGAGTTGGTTTAAGGGAAAACCAGTGGTAAAAAATCAACATTGGGTGGAAAAAAACAAAAATAAGGATGTAAATATGAAAGGGGAATTTTATGTGTTTTCAATATAATGATACGTGTATATGAACTAGTAAAACTATAGGTAGAGATTAGAAAACGGATGTAGGACATGCGTTTCAAGAGGAAAATAGAACTGGGTTGTGTGTTTGATTCAGTAAAAAAACTGCATGTGGATGTTGTAAGACAAAATATAACTAACGCTAGCGGGCCAGAGACCAGTAGATACCTACTGGATCTTTGAGCCCCGTTGACGTCATGGGCTGAGCCTGTTAAAAACAAAACCAACCCTGGGCAGTCTACATCCCAGTTGAAACTTGCTCGACCTGAAAAAACAATATACGTGCTCAATAAGCGAGAAAATTCTGCAAGTATAGACTGATAAATGTGATGCAGCAGGGATATTGTTTTTTCATCGTGATAATAAGTGCATGCACTTGTTTCGAAAAAATTGGATAACTGGGAATTCGAACGGCAGGTGCTTATGCTACCCATCAAATAAAAATCAGGTGCCTGAAAATTCATTTCGAAACAAATGATTCAGCTTTATATCCACGTCGACCCTCGGCATGATGGTTGGAAGCAAATGCAAGTTCATACCAAAAGATCGTTAACAACAATACCAACTTGCGGACGACAAGGTAGTACAAGTACCAATACCAAACTAACTTATAATCTTTTTACTCCTGGCCCTAGTGTTCGTTTGGTAGAAAATCTTGCAGAGAACCAGCTCCCGCTCCTTCTCTTGCTCCAGGTCCCCGAGGTGGTACTGGTGCATCACCCAGTTGGTCCTCTGCTTCCTTAGGCCATTCAGTGTGATACCTGAAGTATTGTCGAATACATGTTTTAGTGTATGTAGTTGGCATGTTCACAACATCTATGGCATGTTGTAGTCACTTGTTTCACTTTTTATTAACTGTCAATTTGTAATTGCTTCACCAGGTCTGCGTCTAAAAAGAAAAATAGAGCTATAAACAAAGGAATATGTTTGTGCAAGTAGATGGCCGATCGGTGTCTTACCTGGAAGTTTCTCAGGTTGTGTGTAGCATATGCCATGCTCGTTGTCGACGGTTGGTATGAACAAATCGATGAGAGACTAAGATCTCACGCTGTCAGCACTCACTTTGGCCTCAAGGTGCTCGATCAGCTCCTGATCCGTGAGATCGAACTTGACGCCAACCGGCAGCACCGGCCAATCCTTCTTCGACTTGCATCGGTAATTTCAGTTATATGGTACTCAATGTATGATCAATCGACTGCTTTAAGTGAATGTTGAAAGATTTCGACAGATAACTCGTACTCCAAATCTGAAGTCCAGAATACCCGAACACGCCGCCAGGATTCTTGTGTCACCTCACGCGCAGCGTGTTATCACGTCAATTCAATGTGTGGACATGAGGAATAATTTGATCGACGTATACTAGTACTGCTACTGTACTACTTACTAGTCGTATTTAGTGTCACAATTTATACATAAGTTTAACTAACAAGTACGCACTTGAAGCCTAACTGATATATATATATATATATATATATATATATATATATATATATATATATATATATACTAATATTAGTAGAATAACTATTCTGCACACCACTTCCGCACTGCATGCTGAACGCAAGTGCACGTCATTCTTTGAACCAAGTGTGCTGCAGTACTCACACGAGTGAACTTCTCGTCGAAAAAACTGCATTCGTTATTTGTTCGGTACTGTTTTCGCTCTAATATTTTAACCGTTTATCGGAATGAGGCATGCAATATACCGTTGAAAAGTTATGGATTAGGCGCAACTTTGACATGTTGAACACTTTTTGAGATTCCACATGGTTTAAGAGCAGTTTTGAAATTGGCGCGTCCCATGACGAGTGGCAGCGAGCGTTTTTTGGTGATTTCTTCTAAGACGCTCGTCGGAATGAAGCAAACGATACGCCGTTGGATAGATATCGTCGAGGCTCATCTTTTTCATATATAAATTTTTCTCTAATTCGTTACAATTTAAGAGCAATTTCAAATTTACTAAATCGCGGAACTCTGTTTTTCAATTTTTTTGAAATTTTCGGTACGGTTTTTGCTCCAGTTTTCTAACTATTTGTCGAAACGAGACGTATGATACGCCGTTGGAAAGCTACGGACAAGGCGCAACTTTCATATGTTGAAATGGTTTCGAGATTCCTTACGGTTTTTAGTTAATTTTGAAAATCGTGTGGCGGACAACGAGTGGCAGTTGCCGTTTTTCATGAAATTTTTACAAACCGCTAGCCGGAATGATTCAAATGATACGCCGTTGGAAAGATATCAACGAGTCGCAAGTTCTTCATGTAGAATACTCTCTCTAATTCTTTACGGTTTAAGAGGAATTTCAAATTTACAGAAATGCGGACACTGTTTTGTCGCGACCAAAAATCGCCGTATGTACTGCATCAGACAGAAAACCGCACTGCTTTCCGACCAAAAACTGCACTGCATCAGAACGACAAGTGCACTGCATGATTTCTTTTTTGTGGGATGTAAACTTTCCTAAACGAGGTAGCAAATCACACTTCTTTAGACTAAAATCCGCACTTCATCAGACGGACAAGTGCACTGCATAATTTCTTTTTTGTGGAACGTAAATTTTCTCAAACGAGGTGGAGTGCACATCATGTCGAAAAATTGGTGAACCACAATACTATGAAAATTGAACCTCAAGACTACCGCAAATGGGCTGCGACACTACCAAAAGTGAACCGCGTGAGTTTTTTTCAAACTCAATATTTTATAATGAACTGCATGAGAGGACAAAGTGAGCTTCAAAAACGTACATATCCATTCATTATCCACCATCGTGTGGACGTAGAGATCTGCATAGTCGTTTTTCAGAGTGAATCACTTGGGTGTCACAACGAACTGCATCGTTTTCAACGGGCTTACAAACTAGCCCTGAAATTTAACATGGGCATCCCTCAATTATAAAATAAAAATTGGCAATGACAGTTAAATGAACGTTTCCAGCAGGACCTGCGAACTGCACAACACAAGAAACCACAACTTGTCCAACTAAACAAGTGTGCGGCTATGTCAAGGTACTCTAATGCAGAACTGGAGAGAAATGACAAACAATTCTGAAAAAATAAAAATAAAATGCTTCTGAACTAGTACATGTGTGCTACTGCTCTCCCCCATAGGTAATCTGAATCAAGCCGGCATCCCATGGCTGCGACCACATCAAATCATTTTAAAAATGTGATTTTTGCACTGCATGCTCGTGAAAAATCCTCTTCCGAACTTCACAGGGCGTCGTCGCCGCGGTTGACCTTGATCTCTTCTGGTTTAGCACAAGGAACAGAGTGAACCATATTAGACAGAGGAGCGAACCTCTCAAAGAGTTACATGATTCATACATGTCAAAAAGATTGATCTGCATACCAAAGGCAACAAGTGAATCGCACAATAAAAAAAAGAGAACAACCATATGATAAAAAAAGTGATACCCAGGAGTGACCCGCGCGGCAATCTATAGCGACCACGCCGGCGAACACGCACGACCGTGAGTGCCGCACTACATCTGCCGCCCTGCCGCACTGCATCAACCGTGGGCGTGCTGCGTGCACCCACGTACTGGACTGCGTGGCGCTGGTGGGAGTGGTAGCCGGGGAGGCGAGCTCGTCGAGGGAGGTTTTTCTGGATCCCTCATCGACGGGGACAAGGAAGCTGGTGAGTAGAGGATGGACCGACAAGGAGGAAGGGGGTCTTGGGGGATGGGGCGCCGCCGGTAACCAGTGGCTGATGGCGTCTGGATCCGACGCGAGAAGTACGGCGACATCCGGATCTAGAGTGGCGGCAGGGTGGGGAAAGCTTTTGAGATGCCCAAGGCGACACCTGTGTTCACGAGCGAGTTCAGAGGGTGCGGTGAGGAGGTAAAAGGAGAGTAGGGAGAGGAGGGTGGCCCAGCTCCAGTGTTCCTCTGGCCGTCCTGCATGGCAGCGACGCAGATCGGCGGCTGGCGCATGGGGAGGGTGTGGGCG
>NC_041391.1:529367013-529378880 GCF_002162155.2 Triticum dicoccoides | reverse complement strand
GCGCATGGAGAGGCGGCGGCCGGGCGGCGCGTCGGAAGGTGCTGGGTGGCTGGCCGGGCAGCGCGTTAGGAGGTGGCGGGTCGCATGCCGAGCGGTGCGTCGGGAGGTGGTGGGTATCCGGCCGAGTGGCACGTCGGGAGGTGGTGGGTGGCCGGCCGGGAGGCGCGTCGTGAGGGGGTGGGTGGCTGGTCGGGGAAGGGAAAGGAAGGGCGCCGCGCCATGGCTGCGGGCTATGGAAGAGCGCGAGGTGGTGGGGACGGCGCCGTGGAGGGAGTTGGTGCGGCGGCACGGGGGAGGTGGTGCGATGGTGGAGCATGGGGGAGAGAGAGAGGACTGGGTGGCTGAGGTGAGGATAAGGTGGGATGGGATTTTTTGCATTGCCCGTGCAGTTAGTTCGGTTCCTTCGCGCGGTTAGTTTTGTAACTATGGATAGATCCCAGGTGTTAGCAGAATAAGATTAGAGTGTTAGCAGAATAACTATTAAGGGGTGTTAGCAGAATAGACCCACCCTATATAGACGGTCTATTCTGCTAATATTAGCAGAATAACTATTCTGCACACCACTTCGGCACTGCACGCTCAACAGAAGCGCACTGCATCATTTTGACGACCTGCACTGCAATAGAGACTACTGAACTTCTCGTCGGAAAAAACTGCACGCGTTATTTTTTGGTACTGTTTTCGCTCTAATTTTTTAACCGTTTATCGGAATGAGGCGTGTAATATACCTTTGAAAAGCTATGGATTAGGCGCAACTTCGACATGTTGAACACTTTTCGAGACTCGACACGGTTTAAGAGAAGTTTTAAAAATAGTGCGGCGGATGACGAGTGGCAGCAAGCATTTTTTCGTGTTATTTTCTAAACCGCTTGCCGGAATGAAGCAAATGATACGCCGTTGGATAGATATCGTCGAGGCGCATCTTTTTCATATATAAATCTTTCTCTAATTCATTACGGTTTAAGAGCAGTTTCAAATTTACTAAATCGCGGAACTCTGTTTTTCAAGTTTTTTAAAATTTTTGGTATTCTTTTCGCTCCAGTTTTTGAACCGTTTGTCGAAACGAGGCGTGTGATACACCATTGGAAAGCTACGAACGAGGCTCAACTTTCATATGTTGAAATAGTTTTAAGATTCCTTACAGTTTTAAGTTAATTTTGAAAAATCGTGCGGCGGACGACGAGTGGCAGCGGCCATTTTTCGCGAAATTTTTGCAAACCGCTGGTCGGAATGATTCAAACGAGATGCCGTTGGAAAGATACCGATGATACGCAACTCTTTGATGTAGAACACTCTCTCTAATTCTTTATGGGTTAAGAGGAATTTCGAATTTACCAAAATGCGGACACTCTGTTTTTTGCGACACACACATCGACGTGGGTACTTCATCCGACTGAAAACCGCACTGCAACGGACGAAAAACCGCACTGCATCCCACGGGTAAGAGAACTGCATGGTTTCTTTTATTCGAACGTAATTTTTTCATGTGTTTTTGTACTAGGAGATGAGACTAGCAAACCACACACGAGAGAGTAGCGAACCACACCAACGAGAGTAGTGAATTTCATGATTTCTCTTGTCGAACGCAATTTTTTCGACCACACTGCTTCAGAATGAAAATTGCACTGCATCGAACAGACAAGCGAGCTGCATAATTTCTTTTTGTCGGACGTAATTTTTATAGTGAACCACATGGGAGAACAAAGTGAGCTTCAGAACATATATACCCATCTTTATTTTTCACACAGCCACACAGATACATACACACAATCGACATTGTCACCAACCGAAACCACAATTGAGGATTAACCGAGCTGCACTAGATCACACCCCATCGGCGTACTGCATGCCCATGCCCCACGGACCATGGGTGTCGCACTGCACGCTCATACCACACAGAACAAAAAGTCAAATAGTGGACCTCCTGCCCGAGCTGCACATGCGCAGCAACCGCACAGCTGCAAGTCAACTGTACTGCTATGACAAACATGAAGGAATCCAGCAACTGCACATGGCACACCACATTTCAATTCCATCATGGGAGCTTCTCGTCGGAGGCCCCACCTCAGCCAATGCGGACGGCCTCCATAAAATCAGTGAGCTGCACCTGAAAGTGCACTGCACCACACTAAAAAAGGCACATCAAATTCCGAAGAAACAAATGAACTACAACGCGCCCTGGATAGCACCTCCTTTTCCTCTCCGGCCACACCCCGTGCAGTGCAGACCCCATGCTGGCGTCGTTGTCCTCTCTTCCACAAAAAATGGGCAAACATCGGAGATCGAAGTTGGCTTTTTTGAGCGAGGAAGTGAAACGCAACACAGGGGAGGAGGCGATGCAAACTGCAGTGCTGCGTTAGGGGGGAGTGGGGTGTACTGCGCATGTGCCGGTGTGCACTGCACGGAGGAGGTGAGATCTCGGGCTAGACGAACTGCACAACTGCCCCTCCCACCTGGAGCAGCACCAGGTGGAGTCTCGCTGCAACGGCCGCTGTAGCTCGAGCCCCTGCCCTCCCAGCGACACCCCACCCCGGAGCCACGCGCCACCGGCTATCCACATCCGCCGCACCTCTCTCTCACTCCCGTCGCTGGATCCAGGCGAGACAGAGAAGGTTGTGGGGTGGGTGGGCGGCGTCGGCCGCATCGGCAGCCTGATCTTGCACGGGGGAGGACCTGTGGCTAGAGGAGATGGCGTCGGTGTAGGGGCCGGATCCAAACCACCGGTTAGATCCAAACCACGGGGTAGGGGAGAAGAAAGAAGTGAGCTCGGGCAGGGCCAGGGCGCCGGCGCTGAAGGAAGTAGGGTCAGCAAGGTGGGACTGACGGGGGAACGCACGCGTAGGGGATCCATTTGATCCAATAGCTACAGGCGCGTTGGAGGCCGGATCCGAGGGTCGCCGGCGCCAACGGCCACTGGAGGGGAGGTGAGGGCGGCGGTGGAAGGTCGGGCATGCGCGGGAGAGGGAGGAGAAGGAGGATCCCCCCCGGATCCGGTGTTTGGCCTGGCCGGACATGGCCGGAGGTAGGTGGCTGGGCGAGGAGGAAGGGGTGGCGCGACCGCGCGATGGCATGTGGTGGCGCGACCGCACGGTGGGAGGTGGTGGCCGGCCATGCGGTGGAAGATGGCCGGCCGCGCGATGGGAGGTGGTGGCGCGGCCACGCGGTGGGAGATGGTCGGCGGCACGATGGAGGTGGTGGCCCGGCGGCACGGTGAAGGGTGGGGTGCGGGGGGGAGAAAGTGACGGGGTGGGGAAGAGAGGCTGAGGGGTGGTTTTGTTTTATTCCGTCAGTCAGCGCAGGTTGGATGTAGGGGTTATCTGGTGTGGTTCGCTTCAGGCGTGCGGGATAGTGCTCAAGTGTTAGCAAAATAAGCGATTCAGTGTGCAGAATAAGGTCTTAAGGGGTGTTATTAGAATAGACCCACCCTATATATATATATATATATATATATATATATATATATATATATATATATATATATATATGTATGGCTTCTGCACAGCATCTCCATCATCATTATCAGTACATCATACGCAGGTGAGTTAGGATGCACTTGATCCCGGGAAGGTATCTATCCTTCAAACCAGAGGAGTGCTTCAAACTAACAACAATACATAATATCCAACAAAAGAGGGTCGTGCTACAGCAGCAGAATACATAGCTCAGTCTAGATATCAGCACGAATCAAGTTGTGCATATTTGTTGTTGGCATGAATCACATCGCCGCATGTCGGGTTTGCAAAAGCCATCCATCACATGGAAGCTTGATGCCTTTCACACACTAAGGATTATCTGGCAACAAGCTATGTCGACGAATGTCTGGATATGGTGATTCATGAAACCCATGGTATGATGTGTAAACACAGTCCCCCTCACGAATGGAAGTTGCATAGCACGGTAATCATCGCCGGTGATATGATTGATGATTGCTTGGATGATCGGATAATTGAGCCCGAGGAACAAGGAGTGGTTGTCGAGGCTGTAAACCCGCCTCCAGTTGAATACGCCTGGCCCAACAGAGCTGGGATCTTTCTCGAACACGAAGCAACCATAGCCATCAATGTCACGAACGCCCCATGCATTGTACTGTATGTGGTTTGATGTAAAGGTTTGGTCAATTTGGTACGTGCGAATGAGCATCAAATGACCACCGTTAGCTGAACGAGCGATAAACCACCACCCATCGGCTGGTATGATTCCAGGTCCTGGAATCATGAAGGCCAGCGCATTTGCGCCTACTGCAATAATTCAAATTGGAGACCAAAAGGACAAAAATAAACAATCATGTTCAGAGTATGTGTGGAATTAAGATTATTATAACAGTGACACATATCATAGACAGAGAATTGCAATGCCGTGGTCATAATCATACCCCAAGATAAAAAAAATAAGCCAATGGCTTTCATATTCTATCAACATGTCATGGTTCAAACATCATGTAACAATGAGAGGAAAACAGCTATGACAGAGTCTACTCATATTCTACCATAGCACTTACTACTACTGTTCTCATATCAACTCTAAGCAATAACATGCGTTGTTATAAAAATCTTGTAAACGAGAGTAACATATAGCAATCATGATTATGCTCATAATATGTATTCTAACAATCATTAGATGCCAATTGTTCTCATATCAACTCTAACAATAACATGCGTGGTCATAAAAATCTAGGAAATGAGAGGAACATATAGCAATGATGTGGTTATAGACATACTATGTATTCTAAATTTGTAACAATGAACAGGTAGTCATATTCATAAGGTAAAGATGAGATGAGATAGAGCAATTACACGACAAGAGATTCCACCAGTATAGGCAGCCAATCTGTGCGTCGACCACGTAAATGATGCCATCGTGCACTATAGCATCAGACATAAATGTTGCCTCAACAGGATTGATGATGAGCCATAACCATGTATGGAAACCAGATTCCAGATAGACTAATCCCATGTTGAACAAGGCAATGAGCTTGTAATCCATGTAGTATTCTGATGGTGTGGTCACATCGCAGATTACAACTTTCAGCAAACAGAGGTCGAGCCAAAATCTTGACGCATCTCGTGCGTAGTAGGCAGGAGTGTTCGGCGGGCCATGAGGCTCGATGGCCGCGGTATCCAACGATGGAAGGGTGATCTCTCGCTCGATGTAGATATCCACGAGACACCACGGACTACTGGATTGGTGGATGAGGATGATCCAGTTGGCCTTCATATCCGCCCAGTAGTGGTCGCGCATGAAGGACAGGTGGACGGGTAGTGGTAGCATGTCGAGGGGCACCACGGCAACCTCCATAGGATCGTCAAGTCAGTGTCTAGGCCACCTACGAGGATCAGGCATCAGCAAGTAGGGTGTCTTGAAAAGAGCCGGCCGGTTGCAGACGAGTAGACGGTACAAAGACACCGAGCATGCGGCCAGACGGACAGTGCTGAGTAGGTCCATACGATTACAGATCTGCTCCAAGAGAACATCGGGGAGGGAATTCCAATCGTGGCTCTGCGTGTCAGTCGGTTCTGCCATTGGGGTTTTCGGTGCCTGCGAGCCAGCGGGGAAGTGGATTCGGGGGGGGTGAGCGAAGAAGCTTCTCCTCGTGTGGCCGAGCAGTGAGTGGGTGATACGTCTCCAACGTATCTACTTTTCCAAACACTTTTGCCCTTGTTTTGTACTCTAACTTGCATGATTTGAATGAAACTAACCCGGACTGACGTTGTTTTCAGCAGAACTGCCATGATGTTGTTTTATGTGTAGAAATCGGAATGTCCTGAAAATCCTCGGAGGCACTTTTTGGAAAATATAAAAAATACTGGAGAAAGAATCAAGACCAGGGGGCCCACACCCTGTCCATGAGGGTGGGGGCGCGCCCTCCCCCTTGGGCGTGCCCCCCTGTCTCGTGGGCCCCCTAAGGCTCCGCCGACCTCAACTCCAACTCCATATATTCCGTCTCGCGGAGAAAAAAATTAGAGAGAAAGTTTCATCGCGTTTTACGATACGGAGCCGCCGCCAAGCCCTAAGCTCTCTCGGGAGGGCTGATCTGGAGTCTGTTCGGGGCTCCAGAGAGGGGGATTTGTCGCCGTCGTCATCATCAACCATCCTCCATCACCAATTTCATGATGCTCACCGCCGTGCGTGAGTAATTCCATCGTAGGCTTGCTAGACGGTGATGGGTTGGATGAGATTTACCATGTAATCAAGTTAGTTTTGTTAGGGTTTGATCCCTAGTATCCACTATGTTCTGAGATTGACTTTGCTATGAATTTGCTATGCTTAATGCTTGTCACTAGGGCCCGAGTGCCATGATTTCAGATCTGAACCTATTATGTTTTCATGAATATGTGTGTGTTCTTGATCCTATCTTGCAAGTCTATAGTCACATATTATGTGTTATGATCCGACAACCCCGAAGTGACAATAATCAGGATACTTCTCGGTGATGACCGTAGTTTGAGGAGTTCATGTGTTAACTATGTGCTAATGCTTTGTTCCGGTTCTCTATTAAAAGGAGGCCTTAATATCCCTTAGTTTCCACTAGGACCCCGCTGCCACGGGAGGGTAGGACAAAAGATGTCATGCAAGTTCTTTTCCATAAGCACATATGACTATTTACGGGATACATGCCTACATTATATTGATGAATTGGAGTTAGTTCTATGTCACCCTGTGTTATAGCTATTACATGAGGAATCGCATCCGACATAATTATCCATCATTGATCCATTGTCTATGAGCTTTTCACATCTTGTGCTTCGCTTATTTACTTTTCCGTTGCTATTGTTACTATCACTACAAAACCCAAAAACATTACTTTTTCTACCGTTACCTTCATTATCATATTACTTTGCTACTAAATACTCTGCTGCAGATACTAAGTTATCCAGGTGTGGTTGAATTGACAACTCAATTGCTAATACTCAAGAATATTCTTTGGCTCCCCTTGTGTCGAATCAATAAATTTGGGTTGAATACTTTACCCTCGAAAGTTGTTGCGATCCCCTACACTTGTGGGTTATTAGTGGGGGGATATGGTACACGCGAGCTACCAAGGAAGATAGCTTGGGCGGCCGAGTAGTGAGCGGGGGTAAATGGTGTGCGGCCGACGATGGGAAAAAGAGGAGGAAGAAGAAGATAGGAGGAAGAAGAAGAGAGGAGGAAGAAGAGTGGAAGACGGGGAAGAAAGTGCATTAAATCTCAATTCTACTAGAACTACTACCAGGATATACCGTCCTTCGGAGTGTAAATAGTTACACCGATGACATGTGGGTCTACCACAAGAGGGCCCATATGTCAGTTAATGGAGGACAGAGGTGCGTAGGCATATTTGCGGAAGCGTGCTCTACCGGCAAACATGATGGCAGTACTGGGTAAGGCTGATTTAGTAACACCAACACGCTGGTTCAGCTTATTAATTACGTGTCCCATCTGTTGCAGCGTGTATTGTCACTTCACTGCGAAGACTAGTTGAATAGTTCTCTCTGACCGAGATGGGGAATGATGGATCGCGAAGACTTCCTTTTTACAGTATCCCTATGCCTCTACGCTCACTTCACTCATTTTTCTCCGTACCTAGTCACTTGTTGAAATCTATAGAAAGACAAATACTCCGTATTTGGGAACAGAAGGAGGCTTTTACTCCGTATTTGGGAACATGGGGAGTATCACCATATGGAGGGAACAGAGGAAGCTTGAAATATGAACATGTCAATGGGAGGGAGTTAGGCCCATGCATGCATGCATGCATGCAACATGCAACACTCACGCGTACACATGGACGCACGCAAAACTCACGCACCCATGCGGCACACAGCACACGATGCAACAAACACACTCATGCTCAAGTGCTCAACCTACTCCCTACGTCCATGAAAGACTGTACATTTAGAGATTTACACATTGACCAGGGCATAATTAACGCCCAAAAGTAGCAGACTTATGTGTGCATGTGACCATTGAGAGAAGAAGATTAAATGAAGGCCATTGCATGCTGTAATTAAGGATAGACATGTAGCCTATACCTAGAGCACAAGTTGGTGCATTAGTCAATCAATATCGATTTAGATTAATGGCTAAATGCATTGGAAGTGTAGATGTACATCATGTACTACACTCTTTGTTTTATAGCCGATGTACACTCTTTGTTGGAAGACCGAGGGAGTACACGCGCATGCACTCACATACACAGTCAGGGCGGTTCACGCGCAAGGGTTGGACTCGTGTCGCGCCTGCGTAAAGTTTTGTTTAATTGATTTCTTTGCTCTGCCAATTGACAGGTGAGACCCAGAAACCAGGTGACAATTTAACCTGTCGACAAAGTGCCACGTCGACTATGTGGCCGGTCAGTAGGGTGCAATACGGTGCTCTACGATGAGCTAGTGATCGTATAATCACCACAAAACTATATATAGTGACCGTAAAGAGCGTATTGTTACATACGTTGACCGCCAGTGTATTTTTCTCATTTCAAATTAAGCCATATTAATCGGAAAGGACGCAGTATGGACTACTAGTACTAGTACTGCTTTGATGTGTCCCGTCAACTCGCCGAACGAGGAGAAGCTTGCTTACTACGCCTCTCCCTCGCCCACGCGTGCGGTGGTTCGCAGGACGAGGAGAGGGTTTTGACTACAGCGCCCTCTCCCTCTCACTCTCCCTATCCCCCGCCCTCGCCCTCGCCCTTGCGGTGGACGTGCAGCAATTCAATCAGTGTCAGATTGCCAGAAGCATATTGTACTGTAGTATCATCATTGTTGGACATTCCAAAGAGGTGAAGAGCCAAGTGCAAGGTTCACACGAGTACGAACTGTTGAACCTCCCGAAGAGGCAAAGAGCCAAGCGCAAGGTTTTATAGGAGTTGTCGTCCTAGTAGGAGTGTACTACAACTATAGCGACCGATGCTACTGGATGATGCCGCCATGTCATGTATATCCAAAGCTGTGCCACCTTTTTCTCTCAAAGAGCATGTTGGAACCCGTGCAACAACCACACAAGTTGCACGTACACATAACACATTTACTAATAATAAATTCTAAAGGACAAATACCAGTATGCCACACAAGTTCATCTCCAATTCATGTGATAAATTTGTGCACGACTAGTCTACATATATTCACGGCGCTACCATTCACAATTACCGTACTCCACTTACACGTTATAGATGGGCTACATGTCCTCCTCCAGGTTCCAGTCTTGGGTGTTCTTCATGGATGGCAAGATCCATAGCGGTGGGCAACGGGAATCATTGTCGCAGCTTTCTAGTCCGGTTCCACATGATGGAGACTCATCCAAGCTGAAGCGGCATAAATCAGGGATAGTGTGTCCCAGCATGTCATTCATCCGGTGGTGCGCACTGGACACAACCATGCTTCATGAATGGCAGGCCTTCCGTGTTGTGCACGGAAGGTGGCATCTCCTTCACAATGGGGTAGCTGTCCCCGATGAAAAGCGAGTACTCTCCAAGAATGTTCCTCGGCACCCACGTAGCATCACGGGGGTCAAACTCGGCGCCGTTCATCTGGTACACGCGGCATCTCAGATCTGGACACATGGTGATGTACATAGTCAAGGTCCATGCATAATAATGTTGTGCTCAAATATGGTGGTTAGTAATACTATGCAGCAAATAGTACTCCTCTAGTATAGAGGAAGTAAAATAACCGGCTTATTATATATAGCCACTCTTGGCCACATGGATGAGATAGTAAGACATGGAAAAACAAAAATGGTGGCAGCTAGTGGGTTCAAGTCTTCAAGGGCCTAGCTAGCTATACGCGTCCTCCAAGGTAAAAAGTACTCCTACTAGTACTACTAAGCATACTACTAGTACAACAATGAAAGAGAAGGCGAGAGGGTTAAAAATGGAATACCTGGGTAGATGGTGACGATCCGATCATGGTAGATTGTGTGACCATGTTGCACATCAGTGGTACCATGGGTAACAACTGCTAAGATAGTTGATCCCAATATGCCAAAGTCAGCTACAAGGTTCCAGGTTAGACCGAATCACAGATGCAAATGCACATCCAGGATCGGCAATCTTATTTTGATCGGGGGATGACTGGTCCCTGCAAAATAATGGAGTACCGTTAGGGATGCAAATGATGGTTTGTGCATTCCGTTTGTAATCTCCCGTACCGTAGGATGGAAACCAGATGAAAAAAGTCCCCCGGCTTGTCACTGCGAAGATGCGGCCTAGATGGTGCATGGCGTCTTCGAACGTGTAGGGGTACAAATCTGCCGCCGCCAACATGCGCCAGCCTCTGCCGTTACTGCCTCTTGCGTTGATGGGAATCCTTATGTCATACACCGTGATGAGATAGTAATCGTCATAGCCGCGTCGCTTTGTTGGCGGGTCCACAATTGCAATCTTCTCAATCTCATGTAGGCATCATCATATATATTCAAGCCCAGCCAATCCGGAAGGCCGATCCCAATGCTGGAGAAGGGGTCTACCGGAACGTCCGCACTGCTGTGGATGTTGTGCAAAATGATGGTGGTATCCGGTCGGAGGTATGCAAGCCAATCTTCATTGGCACCGACCCAGACCTATATATAGGACGGTGGGCAGCAGAGAAATTACGGGATGGAAATGGAATACTAAGTACTACATGATCAAACTCCATAACTGACCTGCTCATCGGACAAAATCCGACTACCTCTCAACGTTGGCAACTCTAGCGCAGTCAACGTGCAACCATGGCCAGGGAGCGGTGGACTGTTCGAAGGATTGTCCCATAGAAGAACCTTCTCCTCGAGGACGCATGGAAGACCAACAAGCATGGACTTTTCCCAAGCCTGTTTAAGCACCGTCTTGAAAAAGTTGGTGCAGGAAGCACTGAGTGTTGCGGTGGTGAGGACGTCGGAGCGGCGTGCGATTTCTCCCAGAGGATCATCGTCCAAGGTCTCCTAGACCCGACGAGGAGGAGAACCGCCTCGCGAATCCATGGGAGCAGCAATGAACTGCCTTCTCTTTGGGGGGAGGGGAACTGGCGAGGAGGAGATAAGAGTGTAGTAACTGCAGGGCCTCGTCCCTTCCAACTGTAGATCGTTCCTTAGCGAAGGGGTGAGGCTATTATTTACTACTAGTACTAGCATTATGGAATGTTATGGGATTGCATTATACTGTAAATAATAGCACTATTAAGAAATTTTTGGCACTAGGTAGTAGTGTTTGGCGTGGATTAACAAATTTTGGGTATGTTTCTGCCAATTTTTTTACACGCCAACTAGTGTCAAAAAACGTCTTACATTATGTGACGGAGGAGTACGTACTCGTACTGTAGCAGTACTAGTACTACTATTTCTCAACTAGAAGTGTGATGTACTGTACTTCTAGTCTAGTCTAGTATAGTGCACTCACTACAAAAAAAAGACACATCCGTGACATTTTGGGCCGAACGAAGAAAAAAAATATGTCATACATATGACACTTCTATGACGATAATTGTGACAAAACCCGGTATCATCATAGATGTGGTGGGCTCCTACTTCTACGACAAAAAATCATGACAGGAAATGGGCTTTTCGTCCTGGACGGGCAGGAGATGCAGCTGTACGACATTCTTTTGGGCCGTCCATGACGGAAAAAAACATGGTAGAAGCAAGGGCGAGGAAAATTTCGGGGAGTTGCCGGTTACGGTGGGAGGTCGGGGGCCGAGCGATGCGCGTTTCTCTCGTAAGGTACACGCGTGTGTGCGAGGCGTTGGCTCTAAGGCGTTGGCTCTAACTGAACCCGGGCAAGGCGTTGGGCTCTAACTGAACCCGAGCGATTGCACTGCAGGCTATGCGTTACTGAACCCAAGCGATCATTCAATGGCTGTTAACTGAACCCGATCAAGCGGTTCCTTCGCTACTAATGCTAACTGAAGCCGATCGAT
>NC_041391.1:529365962-529366776 GCF_002162155.2 Triticum dicoccoides | reverse complement strand
AGGATCCGTGGCGTTGCCTCAGGATGAACTGGACCCCAATCGATCGAGCCGGTTGGGGCTGGATGAACAGGACCCCGTGGAGGGCTGGATGAACAGGACAACCCCGTGGAGGGCTGGATGAACAGGACGACCCCGTGGAGGGGTGGATGAACAGTAGCCCGTGGAGGTGTGACACCCGGATAATCAAGCTACAGTAATTCCCTGCTAATGGCCACGTCATCACGATTACTGTTGTTAAACTCACGTTGGTTCGAAACCGATTCAAATTCGAATTCAAAATCAAGTCAAAAAAATAAGGGTTTTCAAATATTAAAACTAAAATGTTCGGGATGTGCCAAATAATTCATAAGTAATATAGGTGGGTAAACCAAGTCTTTACAAAAATATTTAAATGCACTAAACTAAATAAAACAGTAGCAAAAACAATTAGATAAATGCCTTTTATTAATTATAAAATATTATACCATTTTATTTGAGGTTTAAACTTTTTGCGGCAGTGGTGTAATTAGTAGAACTAAGTTAGGTACTACTAGAATATTTTACAAAAGTAAAATAGATTGATGAATGTAATCAAACAGAAAAGAAATAATACAAAATTAATAATAATAGAGAGAACCCCCCCCCCTTGGCCACTGGGCTTCGACCCAATTGGCCTCTGGGCCACCAGGCCGGCCCACCCCCACTTCCCCCTTAACCCCAGTGGCTCCCCGTGACCTAGAACCCGCTACCCCACTTCTCCCCCGAAATATCTCCCCCCCTCTCTCCCGATTGGATCGGGAGGGGGAACAAACCACTGATGCCACCGCCTCGATCC
>NC_041391.1:529365573-529365869 GCF_002162155.2 Triticum dicoccoides | reverse complement strand
CTCACCGGAGCTCCTCTGCCTCGACCCCGCCGTCGCCGGATCGCCACCTCGACCCCCTCCTCGTCGGACCTCCCCGACCTCCGTCGAGCCCGCTGCCATTCCCCCTACGGCCACCGTGAGCATCCCCCTCTCCTCTCCCCCTCTGCTTCCGTCGCTGGATCTGACCGCGCCCGCATCTCGCGCTCCGGCCCCCGCACTCACCATGGCCGGACCGCGCCCTGGCCATGCCCCCGTGCGCTCCCGACGCCCGTTCGCGCCCTACCGCTGCCCGCTCTGCTCTTCCCCCGCACTCCACC
>NC_041391.1:529336589-529365276 GCF_002162155.2 Triticum dicoccoides | reverse complement strand
CAGGCCGGCCTGCGCGTGGCCTTGCCCGTCGACGCCCGCGGCCGGCCACCACCGCTGCCTGCCGGCCGAGTACCGCCGGCGCCGTCGCCTCTGTGCGTGCGTGCATAGCCGCGGCCCGAGCCGGCTGTGTCAACGCCACATGGGGCCGGCCCTAATTAGCTTAGGGGCTAATCCCCTTTAAAACAAAACCCCCTGGAGTATGACTACTGGGCCCCACCCTGTAAAATAATTAAAAAAATAATAATAAAATAAATAATAAATAAAAATAAACTTAATTAATTAATTAATTAACTACATTAATTAACTAAATTAATCCTAGTTAATTAATCTAATTAATCTGTTAGTTTAATTAAACAGTAGTTTGTTTAGCCTAAACCCTAATTAAGTCTAAACAGTGTATGGCAGGTGGGTCCCATTGGACCCACTGGTCAGGTTGACCAGTCAACTCTGTTGACTGCTGACGTCAGCATGACATCATGCTGATGTCATTATTCCATTTTCGAATTAATTTAAATAACTAATTAAATTTCAGAAATTAATAAAATCTTTAGAAAATCATAACTTTTAATCCGTAACCCGGATTAAATTATTTTCAACATGAAAGTTGCTCAGAACGATGAGACGAATTCGGATACGCAGTCCGTTCGTCCGCCACACACCCCTAACCTATCGAACCCGCAACTTTCCCCCTCCGGCTCCTCTGCCCGAAAACACGAAACACCGGGGATATTTTCCCGGATGTTTCCCCCCTTAACCGGCATCACCTCATACCACGTTAGGTCACGCCTAGCATCGTTACTTGTCATGTCATGCATAGTTATGCATCTGTTTACATGGTATTCATTGTTTCTTCCACCTCTTCTCTCCGTTAGACTCTTAGACCGACGCTGCTGCTGACCAGTTCGACTACGGAGTTGACGACCCCTCTCTCTTGCCAGAGCAACCAGGCAAGCCCCCCCCTTGATCACCAGATATCGCCTATTCTTTTCTATACTGCTTGCATTAGAGTAGTGTAGCATGTTACTGTTCGGTTACTCCTATTATGTTGCATAGCCTGTCATTGTTGCTACAGTCATTGATACCTTACCCGCAATCCTAAATACTTAGTATAGGATGCTAGTTTATCATCATTGGCCCTACATTCTTGTCAGTCTGCCTTGCTATACTATTGGGCCGTGATCACTCGGGAGGTGATCACGGGTATATACTATACATACATACATACTATACAGATGGTGACTAAAGTCGGGTCAGCTCGATGAGTACCCGCAAGTGATTTTGATGAGGGGGCTGAAAGGACAGGTGGCTCCATCCCGGTAGAGGTGGGCCTGGGTTCCCGACGGCCTCTGACTGTTACTTTGTGGCGGAGCGACAGGGCAGGTTGAGACCGCCTAGGAGAGAGGTGGGCCTGGCCCTGTTCGGCGTTCGCGGATACTTAACACGCTTAACGAGATCTTGGTATTTGATCTGAGTTGGCTACGAGCCTATACGCACTAACCATCTACGTGGGAGTAGTTATGGGTATCCCGACGTCGTGGTATCAGCCGAAGCACTTCGTGATGCCAGCGACTAAGTGGCGCGCGCCGGATTGGAACGTAAGCCTGCTCTTGTATTAAGGGGGCTAGTTCCGCTTTCCGCCGCGTATGCAACGTGCAGGTGTGCTATGGGCGATGGGCCCAGACCCCTGTGCGCTTAGGTTTAGACCGACGTGCTGGCCTCTCTATTGAGCCTAGGTGGGGCTGCGACGTGTTGATCTTCCGCGGCCGGGCATGACCCAGGAAAGTGTGTCCGGCCAAATGGGATCAAGCGTGTTGCGTAAGTTGGTGCACCCCTGCAGGGAAGTTAGTCTATTCGAATAGCCGTAATCTTCGGTAACAGGACGACTTGGAGTTGTACCTTGACCTTATGACAACTAGAACCGAATAATTAATAAAACACACCCTTCCAAGTTCCACAGACAACCCGGTGATCGCTTTTCCACAGGGCGACGAGGGGAGGATCGCCGGGTAGGATTATGCTATGCGATGCTACTTGGAGATGCTACTTGGAGATGCTACTTGGAGGACTTCAATCTACTCTCTTCTACTTGCTGTAAGTCGAAGGCTGCCAGAAGCGTAGTCTTCGATAGGACTAGCTATCCCCCTCTTATTCTGGCATTCTGCAGTTCAGTCCATCGATATGGCCTCCTTACACATATACCCATGCATATGTAGTGTAGTTCCTTGCTTGCGAGTACTTTGGATGAGTACTCACGGTTGCTTTCTCCCCACTTTTTCCCCTTTCCTTTCTTTCTGGTTGTCGCAACCAGATGCTGGAGTCCAGGAGCCAGACGCCACCGTCGATGACGACCCCTACTACACCGGAGGTGCCTACTACTACGTGCAGCCCGCTGACGACGACCAGGAGTAGTTAGGAGGATCGCAGGCAGGAGGCCTGCGCCTCTTTCGATCTGTATCCCAGTTTGTGCTAGCCTTCTTAAGGCAAACTTGTTTAACTTATGTCTGTACTCAGATATTGTTGCTTCCGCTGACTCGTCTATGATCGAGCACTTGTATTCGAGCCCTCGAGGCCCTTGGCTTGTATTATGATGCTTGTATGACTTATTTTATTTTTAGAGTTGTGTTGTGATATCTTCCCGTGAGTCCCTGATCTTGATCGTACACGTTTGCATGTATGATTAGTGTACGATTGAATCGGGGGCGTCACAGGAGGGGTGGTTGAACAAGAGCCCGTGGAGAGGGGTGGTTGAACAGTAGCCGCTGGAGTAGCGCGCGGTGGAGGCTGGATGAACAGGAGCCCGTGGAGGCTGGAGGAGGTTGACGGTGGATGAACAGTTGCCCGTGGAGGCTGGAGGAGGTCGACGGTGGATATGAACAGTATCCCATGGAGTCCCGTTTTGCAGTACGCCACACCCCTCCCGATCAATAGGACCCCTGTTTCGACCGTAGGAGGTCCGTTTCGTCCGTTTTGCGGTACGCCACACCCCTCCCGATCAACAGGACCCCCGTTTCAACCGTAGGAGGTCCATTTCGTCCGTTTTGCGGTACACCAGACCCCTCCCGATGAACAGGATCCCATTTCGAACATGGCCGGTCGAACACAAGGTCGTTTCCTCCGTTCTGCGATACGCCAGGTGCTACGTCTTGAGCTAGCGTTGGTTTTCCCCGAAGAGGAGAGGGTGATGAAGCAAGTGTAGCGTAAGTATGTCCCTCAGTTTTGAGAACCAAGGTATCAACCCAGTAGGAGGCTCCTCAAAAGTCCCATGCACCTACACTAACAAACTGAGAACTCGCAACCAACACAATAAAGGGGTTGTCAATCCCTTCACAGCCACTTACGAAAGTGAGATCTGATAGAGATGGTATGATAAGATAAATATATTTTTGGTATTTTATAGTATAGATGCAAAAAGTAAAGATGCAAATAAAAGTAGATTGAAAGCAAATATGAGAAGAGATAGACCCGGGGGCCATAGGTTTCACTAGAGGCTTCTCTCGAGATAGCATAAGTATTACGGTGGGTGAACAAATTACTGTCGAGCAATTGATAGAAAAGCGAATAATTATGAGATTATCTAGGCAAGATCATGTCTATAGGCATCACGTCCATAACAAGTAGACCGACTCCTGCCTGCATCTACTACTATTAATCCACACATCGACCGACTCCTGCCTGCATCTAGAGTATTAAGTTCATAAGAACAGAGTAACGTATTAAGCAAGATGACATGATGTAGAGGGATAAACTCATGCAATATGATATAAACCCCATCTTGTTATCCTCGATGTCAACAATACAATACATGTCTTGCAACCCTTTCTGTCACTGGGTAAGAACACCGCAAGATTGAACCCAAAGCTAAGCACTTCTGCCATGGCAAGAAAGACCAATCTAGTAGGCCAAACCAAACTGGTAATTCGAAGAGACTTGCAAAGATAACTCAATCATACATAAAAGAATTCAGAGAAGATTAAAATATTATTCATAGATAAACTTGATCATAAACCCACAATTCATCGGATCTCGACAAACACATCGCAAAAAGAGATTACATCGAATAGATGTCCACAAGAGAGGGGGAGAACATTGTATTGAGATCCAAAAAGAATGAAGAAGCCATCTAGCTAATAACTATGGACCTGTAGGTCTGTGGTAAACTACTCACAACTCATCGGAGGGGCAAGGATGTTGATGTAGAAGCCCTGTATGTTCGATTCCCCCTCCGGCAGAGTGCCGGCGAAGGCTCCAAGATGGGATCTTGCGGATACATAAGGTTACGGCGGTGGAAATTGTGTTTCGTGGTGCTCCTGTATGTTTTCGGGGTCCGTAGGTATATATAGGAGGAAGAAGTACGTCGGTGGCCTCCCGAGGGGCCCACGAGACAGGGGGCGCGCCCTACAGGGGGGCCTGGCCCCCTATCTCGTGGGGTCCTCGGAAGCTTCTTGACTTGCACTCCAAGCTCTCCAGATCACGTTCGTTCCAAAAATCACGCTCCCGAAGGTTTCATTCCGTTTGGACTCCGTTTGATATTCCTTTTCTTCGAAATACTGAAATAGGCAAAAAAACAGCAATACGGGCTGGGCCACCGGTTAGTAGGTTAGTCCCAAAAATTATATAAATGTGTAAAATAAAGCCCATAAACATCCAAAAGGGGTAATATAATAGCATGTAACAATCAAAAATTATAGATACGTTGGAGACGTATCAAGCATCCCCAAGCTTAATTCCTGCTTGTCCTCGAGTAGGTAAATGATAAAAAAGAAATTTTTGATGTGGAATGCTACCTAGCATAATTCATAATGTAATTCTCTTTATTGTAGCATGAATGTTCAGATCCAAATGATCCAAAATAAAAGCTTATAAAACATAAAAATAATAATGCTTCAAAGCATACTAACAAATAATCATGTCCTATCAAAATAGCATAGCCAAAGAAATCTTATCCCTACAAAATCATATAGTTAGGCCATGCTTCATTTTCATTACACAAAATACTCCCATCATGCACAACCCGATGACGAGCCGAGCAATTGTTTCATACTTTTTAAGGCGCTTAAGCTTTTTCAACTCTTACGCAATACATGAGCGTAAGCCATGGACATAGCACTATGGTGGTATATGGTGGTTGTGAGGACAAATAGAGGGAGAAGATAGTCTCACATCAACTAGGCGTACTAATGGGCTATAAGGATATGCCCATTAATATATATCAATGTGAGTGAGTAGGGATTGCCATGCAACGGATGCACTAGAGTTATAAATATATGAAAACTCAATAAAAGAATCTAAGTGGGTGTGCATCCAACTTGCTTGCTCATGAAGACCTAGGGCATTTCGAGGAAGCCCATCATTGGAATATACAAGCCAAGTTCTACAATGAAAAATTCCCACTTAGTATATGAAAATGACAACATAGGAGACTCTCTATGATGAAGATCATGGTGCTATTTTGAAGCACAAGTGTGTAAAAAGAGATAGTAGCATTATCCCTTCTCTCTTTTTCTCTCATTTTATATTTTTTTCTTTTTCTTTTTTATTTTTCTCTTTTTCTCTTTTTTTCTTTGGCCTCTTTTTTTTTCTTTTTGGCCTTCCCTTTTTTTTCTTTTCTCGTTTTTCCGAAGTCTCATCCCGACTTGTGGGGGAATCATAGCCTTCATCATCCTTTCCTTACTGGGACAATGCTCTAATAATGAATATCATCACACTTTTATGGATTTACAACTCAAGAATTACAACTCAAAGCTAGAACAAGATATCACTCTATATGAATGCCTCCGGCAGTGTACCGGGATATGCAATGAATCAAGAGCGACATGTATGAAAATTATGAAGGTGGCCTTGCCACAAATATGATGTCAACTACATGATCATGCAAAGAGCAATATGACAATGATGGAATGTGTCATAATAAACAGAATGGTGGAAAGTTGCATGGAAATATATCTCGGAATGGCTCTGGAAATGCCATAATAGGTAGGTATGGTGGCTGTTTTGAGGAAGGTAAATAAAGGGTTTATGATACCGGCGAAAGTTGCGCAGTAAAAATAAAGGCTAGCAAAGTAAAAGGATGAGTGTGCATATGTCCATGGACTCACATTAGTCAAAAAGAACTCATATACTTATTGCAAAAGTCTACTTCGCCCTCGAAGCAAAGTACTACTACGCATGCCCCAAGAGGGATAGATTGGTAGTAAAAGACCATCTCTCATCCGCGACTGCCACTCATAAGGAAGACAATCAAAAGAGCACCTCATGCAACAAATATGTCACACAACTTTTACCATACGTGCATGCTATGGGACTTTCCAACTTCAACAAAAGTATTTCTCAATTTCATAATTACCCACTAGCATGACCCTAACATTACTATACCTTTATATCTCAAAACAATTATCAAGCATCAAGTTGATCATAGCATCCAATTCTTTTTCTATGATAGTTTTTATTATACCCAACTTGGATGCTCATCATTCTAAGACCAACTTTGTAACCATAGCAAATACCATGCTGTTCTAAAAAGACTCTCAAAATAATATAAGTGAAGCATGAGAGACTAGCAATTTCTTCAAAATTATTCCACCGCCTTTCTCTAAAAGATATAAGTGAAGTACTAGAGCAAAAAGTATCAAGCTCAAAAGATATAAGTGAAGCACATAGAGTATTCTAGCAAATTCTAATCAAATAGGCTTCTCCCAAAACGTGTGTAAAGAAAGGATGATTGTGGTAAACTAAGAAGTAAAGACTAATATAATACACGACGCTCCAAGCAAAACACATATCATGTAGCGAATAAAAATATAGCTCCAAGTAAAGTTACCAATGAACGAAGACAAAAGAGGGGATGCCTTCCTGGGGCATCCCCAAGCTTAGGCTTTTGGCTATCCTCGAATATCTTGGGGTGCCATGGGCATCCACAAGCTTTGGCTCTTGCCACTCCTTATTCCATAGTCCATAAAAGCGTTACCCAAAACTTGAAAACTTCACAACACAAAACTCATCAGGAAATCTTATAAGCTCCATTAGTGAAAGAAAACAAAACCCACATAAGATACTGCCATGAACTCACTATTTATTAATTTTGGTGTTAAACCTACTGTATTCCAACTTCCTTATGGTTTATAAACTAATTTACTAGCCATAGATGCATTGAAATAAGCAAACAACACACGAAAAACAGAATATGTCAAAAACAGAACAGTCTGTAGAAATCTGTAACTAACGCAAACTTCTGGAACTCTAAAAATCCTACAAAAATAGGAGTACTGTACAATTTGTTTATTGAGAAGCAGCAAAAAGAATCAATGCAAAAGCACGTCTATGTGATTTATTGAATTATTTTTAGTGAGCGCAAAGTTTCTGTTTTTCAGCAGAATCAAATCAACTATCATCATAGGTTATCCTATAGGTTCTACTTGGCACAAACACTAACTAAAAGATAAAAACACATCTAAACAGAGATTAGATGCAAGATTGATTCCTAAACAGGAGAAAAAACAAAAAATATAAAGAAGATTGGGTTGCCTCCCAACTAGCGCTATCGTTTACCGCCCCTAGCTAGGCATAAAAGCAAAGATAGAACTAAGTAGTGCCATCTTTGGCACTCAAATTTTTAATGGAGTTGTGTTCAGGTCCGGGAGGCTCTTTGCTCTTCCCTTCATGCTCAGAGATCCTTTGATCCAAAGCATCCAACCGCTTATTACAAAGTACAATCAAGTTATTCATGCGGTTGATACTCCCACCAATATTCTTGAGTGGTACAACAATTTTTTGCAATTCACAAAGTTTCTCTAAAACTTGATTTCCTTCAAGAGAGAAGCATGATCCCTTTTTTACGGGAAGTACTCCTACAATCCCTTCTATAATGTCATAAGCGAAACTAGGATCAATTTCAATAAAACATCCTTTTGCGGCAAAATTAAGAAGTTGTCTATGGGATGGGGTTAACCCAACATAAAAATTGCGCATTAAAATCTTGAAATCTCCTTCCACGGCACAACTGTGATAAGATTCTAACATCCTAAAGCAAGCATCTTTTAAATTTTCTCCTTGTCCTTGCTTGAAGTGAAGAACTTCAAAGTCGGGAGACGAAGGGATAAAGACCGAGCTAGCCATGACGACAAGGTAAACGAACTAACACACGGGAAACGGAAAAAGGCAAGCGAAAAAGAGAGAGGAGATTGGGAAAGAGAGGACAATAGAACGGCAAGGGTGAAGTGGGGGAGAGGAAAACGAGAGGCAAATAATGTAAATGCGAGGGAGATGGGTTTGTGATGGGTACTTGGTATGTCTTGACTTGAGCGAAGACCTCCCCGGCAACGGCGCTAGAAATCCTTCTTGCTAGTCTTGAGATAGCATTGGTTTTCCCCAAAGAGGAGAGGGTGATGCAGCAAGTGTAGCATAAGTATTTCCCTCAGTTTTGAGAACCAAGGTATCAATCCAGTAGGAGGCTCCTCAAAAGTACCACGCACCTACACAAACAAACTGAGAACTCGCAACCAACGCAATAAAGGGGTTGTCAATCCCTTCACGGCCACTTACGAAAGTGAGATCTGATAGAGATGGTATGATAAGATAAATATATTTTTGGTATTTTATAGTATAGATGCAAAAAGTAAAGATGCAAATAAAAGTAGATTGAAAGCAAATATGAGAAGAGATAGACCCAGGGGCCATAGGTTTCACTAGAGGCTTCTCTCGAGATAGCATAAGTATTACGGTGGGTGAACAAATTACTATTGAGCAATTGATAGAAAAGCGAATAATTATGAGATTATCTAGGCATGATCATGTATATAGGCATCACGTGCATAACAAGTAGACCTACTCCTGCCTGCATCTACTACTATTACTCCACACATCGACCGACTCCTGCCTGCATCTAGAGTATTAAGTTCATAAGAACAGATTAACGCATTAAGCAAGATGACATGATGTAGATGGATAAACTCATGCAATATGATATAAACCCCATCTTGTTATCCTCGATGTCAACAATACAATACGTGTCCTGCAACCCTTTCTATCACTAGGTAAGAACACCGCAAGATTGAACCCAAAGCTAAGCACTTCTCCCATGGCAAGAAAGACCAATCTAGTAGGCCAAACCAAACTGATAATTCAAAGAGACTTGCAAAGATAACTCAATCATACATAAAAGAATTCAGAGAAGATTGAAATATTATTCATAGATAAACTTGATCATAAACCCACAATTCATCGTATCTCGACAAACACACCGCAAAAAGAGATTACATCGAATAGAACTCCACAAGAGAGGGGGAGAACATTGTATTGAGATCCAAAAAGAGAGAAGAAGCCATCTAGCTAATAACTATGGACCCGTAGATCTGTGGTAAACTACTGACAACTCGTCGGAGGGGCAAGGATGTTGATGTAGAAGCCCTCCGTGGTCAATTCCCCCTCCGGCAGAGTGCCGGCGAAGGCTCCAAGATGGGATCTCGCGGATACAGAAGGTTATGGCAGTGGAAATTGTGTTTCATGGTGCTCCTGGATGTTTTCGGGGTCCGTAGGTATATATAGGAGGAAGAAGTATGTCGGTGGCCGCCCGAGGGGCCCACGAGACAGGGGGGCGCACCCTAAAGGGGGGGCACGGCCCCCTATCTCGTGGGGGTCCTCGGAAGCTTCTTGACTTGCACTCCAAGCTCTCCGGATCATGTTCGTTCCAAAAATCACGCTCCCGAAGGTCTCATTCCGTTTGGACTCCGTTTGATATTCCTTTTCTTCGAAATACTGAAATAGACAAAAAAATAGCAATACGGGCTGGGCCTCCGGTTAGTAGGTTAGTCCCAAAAATGATATAAATGTGTAATAAGCCCATAAACATCCAAAAGGGGTAATATAATAGCATGGAACAATCAAAAATTATAGATACGTTGGGGACGTATCACCAGGCCTTGTTTCCATCGCCTGTTCCGTCCAAGCCCTCCCGATGAACAGGACGACGCATTCCGTTCTGACCCAGCCGGTTGGCTCCCCATGAACACGACGAGGATGTTGTTTCTTCGTTCCGATCCAGCCTTGTACACGAGCCCTGGCCGTACGTATGCGCGAGTAGGCGTTCGAGACCCCGCCCATATGTACATACGTGGCCGTATTTTATTTCTTGCACCCTGGACGATGTACGTACGTGTACATGCTACGTGCGCGTCTCTACTACGACACGTGCACACCTCTACATCCACCAGTATGTACGTACATGTTCGCGGCCAGAATGACAACGCTACGTACGCTTCGACCAGGTGGGTCCTGACTGTCAGGCACTTCCTTGCGTGCGAAGATGTAGCTGGTGGGTCCCAACAGTCAGGGGGCGAATCATTTTTTTTGGATGCACTTCCTTGTGTGCGAAGATATAGCTAGTGGGTCCCAGCAGTCAGGGGGGCGAATCGTTTTTCTTTGCCCGTACGCACTTCCTTGCATGCAAAGATGTAGCTGGTGGGTCCCAGCAGTCAGGGGGAAATGTTTTTTTTGCGAAATACGGTGGCCTGTCCGGTGGGTCCCCGCTGTCAGGTGGAGGAATAATTATTTTGCACGTAATAAGGAGGCACTTCCTTGCTGCGGTCGTGGACCCAGCTGTCAGCCTCTCCACGTACAGTCCACGTCCGATGGAAGCCATTCCTTGACCACGTTGACCACGCCGTGCCGAGAGCACCAGGGCGGTGGACGACGGCGAGACCTAGGAAGGGGACGACGCGGAGCCGGGGAAGACGCGGCAGTGGATGCCCACGCGTAGAGGAGTACGAGGGTTCAATGGTTCGCTGCGGTGTGAGGCTGACATCGCCGTAGAATAACAGGGGGTGTGGGCGAGTAGAGGGATGGCCTGGCCAGCGGTGGGAGTAGTAGGGGCGGTGAGGCCTCCACCGCGTCGCAGCCGGCCATGGGAGGCAGGAGCACGAGGCACGACTGGCGCTGGTTTGGGCGGCTGCAGCAAGAAGACCAGAGGTTGAAGAAGCACTACGGCTGTTGGATGGACAACGTACGGTCACTGAAACTAGAATCATGCATATTGACTAAGTTGACAAAGCCCTCCGTCCCCGTCAACTTAGTAGGCCCACAAGTCAGCCTGCCATTATACTGGGTCCCAGCTAACAGGGGGAGTATTCATTTTTTTGTGCGTAATAAGGAGGCACTTCCATGCGTGCGAAGATATAGCTGGTGGGTCCGACCTGTCAGTGGCGGTAATGTTTTTTCGTGAAATACAGAGGCCCTTTCGGTGGGTCCTTGACATTAGGTGGAGGAATCATTATTTTGCGTGTAATAAGGAGGCATTTCCTTGTGTGCGGCCGTGGACCCAGCTGTCTGTCTCTCCACATACAGTCCAGTTCAGATGCATGTCGGTCGTTGACCATGTTGACCAGGCCACGCCGAGAGCACCAGGGCGGTGGATGACGGCGAGGCCTAGGAAGGGAACGACACGGAGCCAGGGAATACTCGGCAGTTGTTTCCCACGCGGAGGGGAGTAGACTGTACGAGGGTTTACTGGTTCGTCTGCCGTCGCCGGAGAATAACAGCAGGTGTGGGTGAGTAGAGGGATGGCTAGGCCAACGATGGGAGTACGGTGCGGCGGTGAGGCCTACGCGGCAGCACAGCCGGCCCCGGGGAGGAGGGAGCAGGCAGTCCCGCGGGCGCTTGTTCGAGCGGCTGGAGCAGGAAGAGCAGAGATTGAAGAAGCACGACGGCCGTTGGATGGACATCCAACAGTCACTACTTGTGCGTCAACCTTTTTTTAGGAAAGCCTCAAATCTATGGAAAACAGCATACAACCCATCTGCCATTATTTCTAATAATTTACAGCACATTTGCTAATTCTTAAGGTTTTTGTTGGAGCCCATATTCTTTTTGTTAGCATTACAGCCCATATTGTGGCCACGGTTAAAAAATTATACGAAAATTTTGCATATTTCGGTGCGGTCCGAACTATTTTTAATCCCGAATTTCGACTCACATTCAAACTGATTTTAAAAATAAATGTATATCAATATAAAATCCAACAAATTCTCCACGCATAAAAATTAATGTAATTTAAAATCTCAAAATGAAAAAAAAAGATATTTGAAACTAATTGCCGGTTTGATGTGTTTTAAAAATGTACAACACATTTCTCATTACTGATGGGCCATTTTCTCTGCCAGCCGGATGAAAGCTCTCCTCGTCTTGAAAGATTTGCAGCCCAACAGGCCTGACAAAGCGACTTACTTGGCAAATCATAAAAAATAGGGCTATGGCCGTGGACCCAGCTGTCAGCCTCTCCACGTACAGTACTCTTCCGATGGTAGTCGTTCCTTGACCACGTTGACCACGCCGTGCGGAGAGCACCACGGCGGTGGACGACGGCGAGGCCTAGGAAGGGGACGACGCGGAGCTGGGGAAGACGCGACAGTGGAAGCCCGCGTGGAGAGGAGTACGAGGGTTCACTGGTTCGGCTGCGGTCTGAGGCTGCCGTCGTCGCAGGGCCTGGCCAGCGGTGGGAATAGTAGGGGGCGGTGAGGCCTCTGCGGAAGCACAGCCAGCCACCGGAGGCAGGAGCATGCGGCACGACCGGCGCTGCTTTGGGCGGCTGGAGCAAGAAGACCAGAGGTTGAAGAAGCACTACAACCATTGGATGGACATCGTATTGTCACTGGAGCTAGAATGTTTCATATTGACTAAGTTGACAAAGCCCTTCATCCCCGTCAACTTAGTAGGCCCACAAGTCAGCCTCCCATCAAGGTGGGTCCCAGCTAGCCGGGGGAGCATTCATTTTTTTGTGCGTAATAAGGAGGCACTTCCGGTGGGTCCGAGCTGACAGTGGGGGGAACGTTTTTTTAATCCAGAAATATCGACTCACATTCAAACTATTTTGAAAAATAATTTATATAAATATAAAATCCAAATAATTGTCCACGCATAAAAATCATTGGAATTTAAGATCTTGTAATGAAAAAAAATGAAACTAATTCCCGGTTTGATGTGTTTTAAAAATGTACAACCCATTTCTGGGCAAACCGACTGAAACTCTCCTTGTCTTGAATGATTTCCAACCTAGCAGGGCCGATAAAGCAAGTAGGCCTTGTTTGGGTATTTCTTTAAAAAATAGAACTGGGCTAGCCATTTTCAGCAAGAAAAAAACACAACTGGGCTCATGATGTGGTAAACATAAATAAAACCCTGGCTAGACGGGCCACAGCCCCAGCACAGCCCCTTTGTTACCCTGATCCGTCGCTAAAACTAGTATAAGTAACAACTGCTTGTTCCTCAACAAAAAACTGTGTGACTTGCTGGGTCCCTGGTGTCAGCCGCTCGTAGTGTAGTTCTCTCGTTTATTGACTATGTTGACAATGGCGTGAGCCCCAGGTGTCCAACCATTAGGAGGAACCATATTTTTGGGCTTGTAATATAGAGGCACTTGCTTGCATACTGCCAAGACGCTAGTGGGTCCCTACTATCATCCTCTCCATGTACAGTCATCTCCTTGTTCCTCTCGGTTGTTGATGTTGACGACGTTGACAACGCAAAAGGGCGGCGCACCGCGCACGGCGAGCGAACCAAGGCCGCAAGGTGGAGGACGACGGCGAGGCCTCAGACGGAATGCACAGGAGTCGTGGAAGATGCGCAGGCGGAGGGGAGTACCAGGGTTGACTGGTTCGGGCGCGGGTGCGTGTTGGGGCTGACGTCGCCGGAGAATAACAGGACGTGTGGGGGAATAGAGGGAGGGACTGGCCAACGTTGGAGTGTACGTACGGTAGGGCAGAGGAGGCGCAGCCAGCCGTGGGAGGCAGGAGCAGGCGGAGCCGACAGGGTGGTTTGGTTTGGGCGGCTGGAGGAAGAAGAAGACAAGAGATAGAAGATACACGACAGATGTTGGATGTCAATCCAATGGATGGTAGGCATAATCGTTTGTTGACTGGCTAGTAAGTCGACACCACCTTGGATAGGCTATTTCCTCACGGGTCCCAAATGTCAGAATCCAAATCTGTCACGGTCATGCAGCCTTTCCTATGAAAATTTACAGCCCATTTGATGTGCTAGTTTGAAATAAGTTTGTGGGGGCTGGTGGGGGCTAATCACTTGGCTTCTATAATGCATAGTGAGCTCAAGCAGCCGGCGAGAGTGATGTTATTTCCCTTGGTTGGGATTTGTTACAATATTTCACTCTAAATTAAACGAATGGCAAGCCATTTGCCTTGTTTCAAAGAAAATATGACAGTCACAGCCGAGTTGAAAAGGGAAGGAACATCTAACTCCAGCTTACAAACTGTACAAAAGCACGAGGGTTAATTGTTCATCAGGTTTACAAAAAAACAGATTGAAAAGGGTAACAACATCTAACTCCAGCACTATTTTTGGCAGACACAGTCAAATGGATCGGTCAGGTCCATAGAATGAACATCCTGGGTCGGAAAATTTACTGGATTATGACCAGAATATGTTATAAATAGAAGCCCGACACGTTCAGAAGCTCTTTTGCCCACCTGAAACTCCTTTTTTTTTGCTCTTTGACATACCCATCCGTCAAAACCATGCTGCTGATAAACTTAAGCCTGATGGACAATAGTAACCTCGCATTAAGCAGGAAGAATGTGAGAAAACTTGTGTTTGCACGGTTGGCTACATATCGTTCTAGCGTTATTGTTTTCAATCGAATCTCATGAGAAATGAAAAAATCCCGATGCTTACGAATCCACCGATTGGTTATAACTTTCTTACCCCGTCATGTTGCCTAAATAGACATGAAGATTGAAAATAGTTAAGGTCTAAAATATGAGTGTTGAAGGAGCAACAGCTGAACGGTTAATTCTAGTACACTATATGCGGGCTTCCAATGTGCGTGAAATTATCACCTTTATATACAACTTCTCCAGACATGAAAAGCATTACAACAAGCCAATAATCTTGTTCAGATCAAAACTATTCATTTGGATATATAAGATCTTGACAGAATCTAGCACCATTGATAGGCCATCCATGGAGAAACTCTTCATTGAGCATAGAACATAATATTAGTACAAAATGTGTACTCCAAGATGATATATAAATTATGCGCAGAAATTTAAAATGCATCTTATGGTTACAAGTGTAGATGATAATATAAAGTACCTGAAGAACTGTGAAGCCAAACACCATATTGAAATGAGCATAGAGATCATGTATTACACCCAAGGTCTCCAGTTTAGGCGCAGAGAGGACGATTATTTGCAACGGTGAATAACTAGAATCAAGGATCAACCTTTGAAGTGAAGGGGCATCTTGGATGATGAGGTGCCTTCCATCAAAAGAAATTCCAATTCTTACAAGGTTAGGCGACTTTATTTGGAGACAACCAATTCTAACTGTGAAAACAAGCACCAAGAACTCCAGCGCAGGGCAACTGGAGTGGATGATGTCGTGCAATGAGGCCTCCGATATACGAACCCGCACAAGTGAAAGTTTCTTGAGAAATGGGAGTCAAAGGTTTAGTACCAGATTGTCTGGTAGGTAGCACAGTGCAAAGGTGGCATTGTGGAGAGAGGAGGAAAACCGCGAGATGCACATCGGTGCTGAGGGCACAAGTTCAGGGCATTCGGTATGTGGTATGTGATTTCCAGGGGAATAGTAGAACTCAAGCAGCTGTAGTTCTGTGAATTCAGGGGATTTCAGCTAGGCGTCCACCATGCAGGGGATGGTATGCTTGCTCAGGTAGCATGACGGATGCAGAGGCTTTGAACGGAGCCCTAGTGGGAGGAGATGATGGATCTGGGGATTTCAAAATCAATGAAGAGAGATAGCTGACGACAGTCGAGATTAAGGGGCACGGCGCACCATAGAGGGCGCCACCGAATTGAGAGGACTTGGGTGCGGCAGGAATCCTTGGTGGGGAGAAGCAAGATGATCTCCCCAAGGACGGCGTCCGGGAGATCACTGATGCGGTCCACCCAAGATTCTACGGGTTCCTGGGATCCGGTGGGGGTGGGGTCACCACTTCTCCCCGCGCTGCCGGGTGCGGGATCTACAACAGGTGTCGCCGCTGGCAGGAGCCTCATCTTCTTGGCACTGGGGGTCAGCCGACTCCATTTTCCTCGAGGGCGTCACGTCGCGCTCACGGATTTGAGCAGAGTAACGAATGACGAGCCTAGTTGTAGTGCGAGCGAAGAAGAAGGGGAGCTGGGGGTTTTCTGTAGGAGTGAGGAAGAAGGGGAGTTGGGGTTTTCTGTAGGAGTAAGGTGAGGAATTTGGGGGTATGAGTGGAGCGAGCTGAAGTGAGGTGGGTGGGAGCAAGGAGGAAGAAGAGCACCCAGGATTTTTTGGGGGCGGTGTGCTGGGTGTGGGTAGCGCCCTCATTCAGTAAATATATGATCTTTTGAATTGATTTTACTATTTACTAGTGTGGATGGGTTGTTTTGTCTTGGGCCCAGAGAAACAATTACTACTAGTACAGTGGAGACACTCTCTACAGCTACCCAGAAAAACAATTACTACTAGTACAGTGGAGACACTCTACCGCTTCTGGCTCCTCCTAGGTCAGTGAAACGTCTCCCTCTACTGAATGCCATTATACTTTTGTTCACCGACATGCGGGCCATGGAGCGCGCGGGCCCAAATGCCATCCACCAAATTAGAAGGCAGTATGCAGGCGAAGAGTCACCCCGGTCATAGCGCGGCAGTAACGAGCCGTCGTATCACAAAACCCCACCTCCCCGCAGTCTAAGTTTGACGAATGAAGCAACCATCATTTCACTCTTCGCTGAATCCCCTTCTCCCTCACCGTCTTCAAGAAAGGCAACACTCGCATCTGCCACTGTTCTTCTCTCCCAACGAAGGGAAGGTAAGAGGATTCGTGATGTTGGTTTATTTTTGCTTAGAGAAAAAAAAGAACTTTTGCAAAGTAGTAACCGATCCTCACTCTCTTTTTTGTTTCATTGTCATTGCGATTGTGTTTTCCGTTCAGTGGTCTCCTAGTATTCGTCAGTTTCATGATGACCAAGGAGAACCAGGCAAAGATCTGTCGATATTGGAGCAGACGCGGGAGGCTGATCCCCACGAGACACAGAGCTCCAAGAAGATGGAGGCAGCCACCGAGCCGATCCTAGATACGCTCACGGCCACTACTGAGATGGTCAATGCCCCATTTGAGGTTACAGCCCCCGTGGCACTGCAGGAGCAGTTTTCCTCCTTCGTGGATGTGTCCCCCCACCGCTGAACTGCCCAAGGTGATTTCCTTCCTTGCCGATCTCGATTGTGGTTTTTCATCTAAGTATGTGGTGATTAATAATGCAAAATTTTATTAGCTTCAATGCCATGCTATACATAGTGGTTTAAATAACTTATGTTTCTTATACTGAAAAGTAACTCAGAATTTGTTTATGTTTGAATTAGAGCCCTGATGCAGAAAAGGATTGTGTGGTTGTACATGTCACTCGCTATGAGGCGGATGACCTGAATATATGCACTGGGAACATAGAGTTCTTAGGCTATTGGATCCTGGAAGCCATTTGTGGTTATACAAATGAAAAGTTGTATTCCAGCCTCACTGTTGTCAGGCGTGTTGTCCAGGGTGTACTGAAGCACAAGAAGTTCAAAGCTACTCCTTAGTTTGTGAGGCATATTGTTCTTGTCAAGCTTATGCAGGAACATGACGTGGCATGCCTCCACAAACAAGTTTATAAGTGGCAATGCCACAAGGCTTTCTTCATGAAGGTTCACAGGATTGAGCTGCTGCAGGCGTCCTCGATGATGTTCATGGTAAGGTTCGTCTTGTGTCCAGCCCAAATTAGATCGAGGCATGAAATAGTTGCCCCAGCTAGTGTTTAAGACTAGTTTGGATTGTGTCTAATTATCCGAACCTTGCCTGTTATCGACCCCTCTGGGGCTAGTACTCTGTTTGAATCTGTCTATGGGAACTGCTGCTACTTTTGTGTGCCCGTGAATCATGTGAGAACCATCGTAATTGTTGCAAAAATAGATGCGTCCTCACTACTTTTTTCATGAATATGGCATGGTAAGACATAAGTTATCACGGTTTATCATACGAGCAGTGTGTGTTTTGATGAAATAGAGCACTCGTTCAAGAACTGTGCACCGATGTATACATAAGTACTTGTAAACACTGTTGGTGCTACCCCACTTGTAAGCAGTTGTGCAAAACACGGCACATTGGCTAAGCTCGCTTCAACACTAGGCTATCGACCAGCTAACAATCAACAATCTGCTGTCTGACATATAAGCAACTATGTATCTTGTTACAGTGGTTTATGCAGTTAATTGAGGCCACAATGTAATAAATTCCAAACGTTCACATGCTAGTCCAGCGCTCATGTGGAACACTCACATTAAACTCGTCTTCATAAAAAACTTGAAAAGCATAAGTTAAGCAATTTTATACATCTCAATGATTCATAGAACATAACAAACATATACTAGTTCACAGCAAAAGACAAAGTTGTGAGAAGGTTTACAAATCAGGAAAAAACAAGCAAGGCTTCTCTGAGCAAAGGGCCTCCCAGCAGGCTTAAATTTCCTGCAGTTCACTCTGGTTTTTCTTGTTCCACCATCCAGGGTTAGGTTCTCTCATTCTAGAGTAACCAATTATAATTGTGGTCTCAGCTGGAATGCTGAACTGAACCATGCAGTGTACTGACCAGTTGAAATGCTTGTGCATTCCACTAAATTTAAGCACCGTTATTTGCAGAAATAAGCAGACCACAATGCCGCTTGTCCGCACACCTGTCCAAAAAACCGCCGTGCAGCCGTGCCAGCTAGTCCTCGGTCCATGGATGAACTGGTAGAAAGTGCATTCCGGACTAGGATGCAGTTGTTTTCGCTCGTCCCTGCACTTCAATCAGGAAGTAAAACGTACGAATCAGCTTCTTTTAGATTGCGTTGGTCATTCTACCTTAGTTACTACCAATGTAGGGATACCTTGAAGACGGGAGGTTAGACGAAGGCAACGAGGGATAGCCATCTCATTTTGCGCAGTTGTACTAAAACTGAGGTGTGTGCTTTTGATTGCGCGGATAGAAACGATATGGAGATAGACATCCCAAAACAATATGGAGACAGACATCCCTGTTTGCGCAAATACGAAAAACGGTTATTTAAACTGTGACAGATATTTGCAGTGGCGTATGATTAACAACAACATCTATTGTGTTATAATTGGCACTAGATTGACAGTATGAAGAGTCCTTAAGTAGCATCACATCACATCAACAATGCCACTAGATTAACATGCAGAACAATAGCATTAGTATTACTGTCATGAGAGTAGCACATGGTCAGTAAATATGCAATCAAATTTGTGCAGTTCCACTGGGATGAAGCAATGTTAGCGGTGTGAGATTTAAGTGTAACTGCAAAAACACAATTCATGGGAAATAAAGCAAGACGGAAGCACTTCATAAAATGGTGGTGGCATTGCTTCAATTTATCGATGGCACTAGACCATTACTTATAGTGACATTAGGTGGCATTTCTTAATGCTTCATGTGATTGTACATTAACGATAGGGATATGGGCGTAGGGACAGCATGTATCTACTACTTTCCCCCATTTCCTCTTAGAACCAAGTCCTAGATTCATGCTACAGCTTTCCCACTTTCTTCCCTGTTTGAACCAACGCTTAGAGTAGACTGTATGAACTAGCTTTACCTCTAATAATAGTAGAAGGCTAGGTGGCTTTGGAACAGCGGACGGAAGTATAAAAGGATCCACACGAAGGGAGCTGGGGCAGTAGAGCAAGGCAGGTTTCGAAGGAATATATACCTGAGGGTCGTCGGCATGTGGCAAAGATGGCGTCGGGAGGTAGCATCTTGGCCATAATACCGCAGGGAGGAAGAAGGGGTCGGAGGCCCTCCCGAGCCAGCGCTCTCTCAGAGAGAACGGCACGGCCGCCGTCGGGACGCGCGGGCAGCCGTTGGTCTCCTCCCTCGCCGCCGAAGACGGCATGAACGATGCACCTACACCCCTGCCTCGGTCGAGGTTGTCCGACCGGATTTGTGACCAGCCATGAGCTGGGAGAGAGTGTGGCCACCTATGTCTTGCTTAGATCTGGAGAGCATGAGAGAGTGAACGAGAGGAACCCTAGTAAAGCAAGTGCTAAGGCTCCTGCTTTTATATATAGTGGAGTGATTTTGTTGTACCAGCTTCAAAATATGCGCTCCTATGTGTACCCGCGAGTGGGTGTGAGAGAACTAGTGCGTGCGTGCACCGCTTCTCTTCATGAGAGTACAATATACTATGCCCAAAGAAAGTTTGCCGCAAGAGTAATAGTATAAGTGTGTGACGTGTGAGCTAAAATAAAATGTGCGCGTCGTCTTTTGTTATTTAGAAGTTCTGAGGGTAGGGTGTGAAGAGCACATATGTGCGTGAGAGAGAGGGGGCATGTATCAATGCAATGCATGTGTCCGTAAATCATTATCTGACAAACGTTTGCCACAAGCCCTTTCCTGACGAACGCCGTAAGAACCGTTAGATCGGCATCCGATAGTGTCAATTTTGCCATGTCATTTAACAGAATAGCCACTCCTCCTACACACAAATCTTCCACGTGAGTGTTAGCAACTTCCGTATGCTCCCTCCATTTTGAAATGCAGTGCATATAGCTTTATTGAAAATTCAAACCTTGCAAACTTTTATCGAGTTTTCGTGTACCAAATTGCACATGTAGAATACCCTGTATATATCATTTCATTCATCTTCGAGAGGTAACTATAAAGATGGGTGAGGAGTCTACAAAGAAAGACCATCGTATCACCCGCAGCATTTTCAACCATCCTTTAGTGTCAAGGAATATCAGAGGAACTCTATATGATATGATTTTTATAGGATTTTTTCCTTTAGAGCCAATTGGTTCATAGGAATAGATTCATATACTCCACAGTTCAAAGGAAATAAACATGATATCATTTCTATAGCTTTAGAGCCACTTGGTTCATATGAATGGATTCCTATACTCCCTTAATTTCAATGGAAAATAATCATTAGCGTATATTCAATAGAAAAGTTCCTATGATATGAACCAAATTGCATCTCTTTTCGAATCCCTCCTCATAGGAATTGAGATACATGTCATATCTAGATTCAATAGAAAAGTTCCTATGATGTGAACCAAATGACATCTCTTTTCCAATCCGTACTCATAGGAAGAGATGCTCCATGTCATCTCTTTCCCTACAACTTCCATGTATAGATCTTCTCTATTCCTAAATAGCTAGTACAACCCACTAGTAGCTTTTTTCCAAAACATGCAATTATGGCACAAGAACTATATATTGTGCCAATAACTTTGAAATATGGTCACTGGATGAAGCTAATCCGACAGTGTAGATATAGGCAAATCCGAGCACTACTGGCCGTTGGATATCATCAACATTCCACCAAATCTTCCACATGTACAATTTAGAAGACTCCATGGTTGAACTTAAGCATAATGCACAAACCTCAAAACACAAGCAGTTCTCCTTTGTTCTAGAATCTTCTGTATCATAATTGATTATTTTTTCTAAATGAATTGCCATTATTTGTTTTTTACTTTATGATTTACAATGCACAACCCCATGAATCTTAATATTTTTATAAAACTAATTGATTTTGAATGAAATGAACTATAAGAAATAAACGAACATCTACATGATGCATATATGACTCAAAGCTTTACATGCTATAGTGTGTATTTATTCATAATTTGGTTTCGAAATCTCATGCGTTCAATACGTGTGTACCTTACTAGTTTTGAGTAGAGTAGCAAATTTCACGCGGCCCTAGGTATATCAAAATGCAGGGCCCATGCATCATTGCCTTTCGGTCGAACCTACGTCCACAATTTTTTGTACGTACTATATCTCCACTGGTCCCCGAACCCAAAATGATGCATCGTTCCCGTAAAACCAAGCGGCCCACACATATTTAAGGCGTCGACTCGAACCCGTTTACTACGACGTGGCCCCGCACGCCATAGTACTCCTACAAATCCTACCGCCACACTCATCATCGTTTTTCTTCAAGAGGACGAGGGAGAAGCCGATTTGTAGTGGAGGCGCTTTCAAAAAAAAGGATCTATAGTGGAGACCCCTACCCTAGGGTGCCCTAGGTAGCTATCGCACGCATCATTGTTTTCTCTTTTCTTTATACTCTTGCTCCCTAGAGTGAAATGATGGTTGCTTCGTCCATCCAGCTTAATGCGGGAAAGGTGGGGCTTTGTGATTTGACCCCTCATCGCTCATTTTCTACTACTGCGGCGCTACGACCGAGGTGCCTCCAATTCCAACCGCTGCTCCGAATAGTAATTTGGTGCATCGCACGTGGAACAAGATGGTGGATGAGCCACATGTCGGCCAAAGGGGTCCTGTTAAGTGTGTCGCCATTTCGTGTGCAGACTGACCCTGCTTGAGTTGCTACGCCAACACGACAGGAGCAGCCTACCACTTGGGGGTTTTGCTCCTTGGTGAATCCCGACTATATTGATCTAAAAATATACGTGCTGAACTACCCTCTCCATCTCGGTTTTTTATTTTTAGGCATCTCGGTTTATAGGGCCTACACATAGTTCTAGGTCATCCATTTGACTAACTAAATATGAGTTACTATGTCACAAAAAGTATATCATTGGATTCTTAAGCGGATGTAGTTGTATTTAAAAGTCGAGGGTGGGGCTTTTCCTGCGCGGTAGGCGGGGCAGTTCCGTCTAGTCGGTTCGACAAAGATGCGAGAAGATGAGGGAGTAGGCTGCTGCAAACGTAGGGCTGTGTGATTTGACAGCGAGTTACTGCTGGACAGGTGGGGCCCCATGATTTGACTTGCCATTATCATTTTAACTGCGGCGCTACGACCGGCGTGAGTCTCCCGATTCCTGACCACCTCCATACAGGTGCCTCTCCCAATGCTCCACCATGTAGTAGAGGCTGGCTCTTGCATGAGAGCCCACTTCTCCACTTCTTCCTTGCCTCTCTTTCCTCCACATATGCAAAAATGCCATGTAAAGCACACTATTGTACTTACTTTTACTTGCTCCTACAGGTGCTAAGCTTGCCACATAGGCATAAAGTCTGATGTGGCAAGTTAATCAAGAAGAGAGAGACTAGTTTGGTGACACAAGGAAGAAACGGTGCTAAGCGCGTGTACCTAGGTGAAAAGACAATTTTGAGTCTACAGCTAATTAAAAGAAGCAAACTTATCAACACCATTTCATTGGAAGAGGTCACTCCTTGGTAAATGCAACAAATACTAGTACTCCCTGTGTTCCATAATATAAGAACGTTTTTGGCACTACACTAGTGTCAAAAATGTTCTTATATTATGGGACGGAGGGAGTACGAAGAAAGAGATAGAGAGAAGTAAAAGAAATACACTTATAGCCAACCTTGTTGTAGTATGAGTGACTAAGTGATAACTATGTATGACATGCCAACATCAGATAGCCTAACGCACCGTGTTAAATCTCCAAGGGCGCGACCGCATGAGCGACACGATGGTCGTGGTAGGCACGACCATGATACGGGCTATTGGCAGCCCTTGGATCTGAGAATAAACGGTCGCATGCTAAGTTGCTGAAAATTTGCAGAATAACCCTCCAGGATAGGATATTCACCCATATGTCTAGAATCACGCCATGCAACCATTCAATCTCAGATCCAAGGGCTCTCGGAAGCCCGTATCATGGGAGAATGGAAAGCCACTACCCTGCCGTTTGCATGCTGGCAGTTCGATCCTACTCGTCCCCGCACGTCCTTCAATACTATGGCGGTTCGCTCCTAGTCGTCCCGTCCATTCACATTATGGAAGTTCCACTAATCCTAACCCTCCTCCCAAATCCATGGCGTCCCAAATCTCCATGATCGGCGGCGAGTACAAGGTTAGAACCATCACTGGCGATGAGTTCGACGTCATCTACACCTGTTCTTCCACGACGGTGAAAGGATGCCTTTCTTGCTTCACACACATGTTCGAAAACTCAGATGATGAGTGGGTCGCTGGGCTAGATGTTGAGTACACCACAGTCCTGGGACGAGAGAAGGATCTAAAGGACGAAGAGAGGAAGAAGCCCGCCATGATCCAGGTTTGCGTACATAACGTTTGCTTGGTCTACCACATATACCATGCCGACGTTGAGTGCTAGGATTTTAAGAACTTCCTCAAGGAAAAAACACTGCAATTCGTTACTGTAGACTTTAAGAACGACAAAGAAGTCCTGGGTCGGATAGGCCTCGCTGTAGGCAACCCCTTTGACCTCCAGAAGAATCGACTGCTGCCCTCTCGTCAACCTTCAATGCTGACCCTGGCAGGAGCCATGGTTCACCCTTCGTACCGTAAACTGGAGAAACCTCATTACATGTTTCATTGTCATGCATGGCAGCGGAATGTACTAGATATAGACCACATACACTATGCTGCAATGGATGGCTACATTTGTTTCAATATCTACAAGGGTTGGATGAAGAGCAACAGCCATGTGTGCGGTTCAAGCAAAGAAGTATCAGCCAAGAGGAAGAGGGACAAGTTCGAAGTCGAGGACGTGGACAAGGACTCCGAGTAAGGTGGTAGTGTCGTTGCTCATGGTGGTTCTAAACTTCTAATGCAGTGTCTACCGGATTAGTTGCATAGTTTAATTTCAGGTGTGCTTAGTTTAATTTGAGGGGTGTGTTGCACTGAGCCCCCAGCAGAACTATGTTATGTTTCTTCTCGTTAATTTCAGGCTAGAGTACTGTTCATCACATATATAGCCAATTAAATTCTGAACCTAGAACGACGTGCATGCCATGTAGTAAACCGATACGGAGGAAGTATAGTAAAAATGAGGCGATTTTACCGAGCGATCGGCGGGGGAGCATGGCTTGTCATGCGGTCCCACGTGTCATGATGTACCAAGGCGATGCGCGTGTCCCTCTTGAGGCAGAAGCAATACTACATGGTTTGAGATGATGGTGAACCGAAGTGTGAAATAATATGGTTGCTTCGTCCGTCTGGGAAGGTGCGGCATTGTGATTTGACGTCTCATTGCTCTTTACTACTACTGGGCCGGTATGAGTTGGGTGTGTCCCCCCTGCTGTTCTGCACTGTTATTTGGTGCTTGACACGTCGACCCGGCTGCTATATGTCCCACATGTCGGCAACAGGAAGTACAAAATTCATGAAAGGGAGCATCGACGGAGGAGTATACTACAGAATTCATGAAAGGGAGCGACTTAGTTTTGGAAAAATCTGTTTTTACGGAGTACGTACCCACTAGGGTTTATAGGGCTCATCTAAAAAACATTCGTTTTTCCGTTTGTTAAGTCTCAATTCTACTATACTAGTAGTAGTACCATTACATGTTGGATTTCAAGGTGCGTTAGATCACCCGACACAAGCAGTGTCAAGAGGAAACTAACCAATGCATGTAGAAGTTCATGGAAATCTAGTGGTCATTCATGCATTCGTTCTAATTAATGCCTCGGTAAACATAACTTCTTGAGAAAAACGAGCGTACTAATTACTTGTGCAAACTACGAAATTAATTCGACCACTCACCATCTACCTTGGTTGGAGAGATTTTGAAATTGAGCCATAAACTGGAAAGGAGGGAGTAGTAACTTTTGTCTCGATTACTATTTGTGGCCTTGTATAGATGCAAAATTTATTTTTTATAGTGGACTTGTATAAGTAAATGGAGGGAGTACTAACCAAGGTATGTAGTAGGGACGAGGAGTAAACGGAGGGAGTAGTAAAATTTTCTCCTCGTGCTCCAAGCCACCGCGCGCGTGGGCGAGGGAGCGGGCGTAAGGCGTACAGTAGTAGGAGTACTACTACTACTACTCGTAAAGCAAGCTTCACCTCATCCTGCGAGCCACCACGCCCGTGGGCGGGGGAGACGGCGTACTAAGAAAGCTTCTCCTCGTTCTGTGAGTTGACGGGACACATCAAAAGTACTCCAGTGTATAGAGCCTTGCCTCTAAGGTAGGCCCCACATGGTTTGACTCTTTTTTAACTTAACACGTCAAGTCACAATTTGTTTGTTCACCCGTGGTAGACGATCCTCCCCCCACCAAGTGGACAACCGGTACATGTGTCAAATTACCACGTGGGCTGCCTTTTTCATACAGAAATGAGCTCCATCGTGTACCCGCGCGGGTGTGGTTGGGAAAGAGACGGGAGTATGTGCGCCATGCGTGCACCTCTTCTCTTCGTGCACGTCCCCCACCTACATGGGTGTGTGTGAGAAAGATACAAACCTAGACATAATGCGCCGTCCATCCCCATGCCTCCGCCCAGTCCGACCACCAGTCACCACCACGCCCCACTCCTCCTCACCTTATCTCTCATCTTTCTCCCTCCATTTTTATATACTACAAGGGGCTACTATCAAAATTACAATTTGCAGATATACAAGGCCACTAACACTAATCGATGCAATATTAATGGTGTTTGCCTCGTGGTACTAGTAAAGGAAGACATTAATTATCCCTTGCATGCATGCGGGAGTTTGTAAAAAAAAGCATCTTGATGTTCCGTGCAATGCACGGGCATCTTGCTAATCCATGAAAACAACACATGGCAAAATTCCATTGCAAACGAGGGATTTGAATCTGTTGGGAGGGGTTGTTTGGATCTTGCCCTGGGTAGCCAAAATATTGGCGACCCTTTTGTCCATCGGTGCCTTTGCCACCGATGAACGAGGAATGGCTTAGGTGCTCATGCTGTCATGCATCCTCCAGCGTGCACGTTGGAGACGAGCTTGCACAAGCTGTGTTTTTTGTCCCACAACACCACCCGAGCCGCCTGTAGACTAACCGGCGACCCGCAAATTACGCCATCCAACTGTAGCCGCACACATTGTGATAGCAACTCAACCAACCGTACGAAATTCACGTAAACACGTAGATAAACTGATATTTCATATAAACAACAGCGGAAATCATATAAAATACCGGACTTTCATACAAACATGAAGGATTTCATTCCATTCAAATGAACTACGCGGTGCTAGTATGGACAGCACAGGTATATAATACCTGGCCTAAATGGTCGCCCGTCAATCGATTTGTGTTCCTCATGTCCGGCAGCACAATCACCAGATTGTCGGGAGCCCCGGAGGTATATGCTTCAACGCAAAGGACGGCTCGCTTCCCCACTACCCAACTGATATCATTGGCTGGTGCCGAAGATGATGGTGGCCGGCACCGGTTCGAGTTCATCACCGGCCACTACTTCGCCATGGCCGGCAACAGCTCGAGTTCATCCTAACATTCCCCTCTTCCATGGAGCCCATGCGGGGTCGACGAAGGTCCTCGCAATAATAGGATCCGGCAAGACACTTGTTGTGTACGTCGGCGTCGCCTCCGTGGTGGCCTTCATGGGACCCAAGCGGCGGCAACCTCCCGTGTTCTACTTCTCCTCGATGATGGCCGTGGATGCGGAGGCACTGGCCACCGACTCGTCGCTCTCCGCGCACCCGGCTTCTGTCGCTGCTTGCATGGTGCGGCCGCCGGCATGGGAGTCTCGACCACAGAAACAAGAGATGCGTACAAGGCGGCGGCGTGGACGGCAGCAACGACACCCGTGCGCCGCTCCTCGTCGAGCTGGCCTGGAGCGGCGAGTTGCTGAACCGCGTGCCGGCTTGGGGTGGCAACTGGCTCCGTCGGGCGAGGGGAGGAAGGTGGATCAGCAAGCTGCATAGCTCGTATCCGGCGGGCTACCCAGCCGGCTTGGATGCGGAATAACTACTCTTCGTAAGCCATTGTAAGAATGGACAAAATGGTGGAGGAGAGAGGGGAGCGGTGGAGGTGTGCGATTCTTGGCCGATGTTTGGCCTCGTTTAGATAGGAGATTAAATAGATTGCGGACGGGAGGAGCTCGGTCGGCATTGCGTTTAACACCGGCCCGGTCATGAACGGACGTGTGTCCAGAGTGGGTTTCTCGGCTTCCACACAGGCGGGTTTCATGGAGGCGTTTGAATGTGGCACAGAGGCGTGTTCAGCCTGGCGTGCCGCGAGTGGCGCCCTCGACTCTAACCTAGGAGACCGCGTCATTCTTCCACTGATGTGTGGGCTCTTTGGGTGCATGGCCTGCATGTCAGTGACCCAACGCAGGCAGCGCACAGCATAAGAACCTTTGGTGGGCCAGGAAGGTCAGAAGTGGGCATTTCATACACTGATGATTGTTCATTGAGTGTGACGTCATATTTTTCATGTAGATAAGCCTACTATGTTGATAGCTCATTCGATACGTTGTGATTCATAAAGACCGCTGCAAACATCAATGTTCTGCTTATCACAGATAAGATTGATTGATACCCGTAACAATCCATGTCCTTAACAAAGGGTGCATGCATGTATAGGTTGAGCATGTGTATTGCGTCGTGTGCTGTGTGCATGCAGGCGTGCGAGTGTTGCGTGCGTCCAAGGGTACGTTTTAGTGTTGCATGCATGGGTGCGTACGTGTGTGTGTCCGTGAGTGCATGTGTACGTGTCAGTGTTGCACGCCAGCATGCGTGCGTGTGTATGTTATGTGTACGTGTCAGTGTTGGACGCCTGCATGCGTGCGTGTCTTGCGTGCGTGCATGTGTACGTGCAGGGTGAGGCTACACGTCAGTCGAATGACTTTTTCATCTCTGGTCATTAGATTTTCCAGCCGTTGGATATGAAATCAAGGGCCTCTAGTTTATCATCAAACTCCACCCCCCTGAGCCGCCAGCCACCACCGGCCGAACCGTCAGCCCCCGCCACCGGTCCGCCGCCGCACC
>NC_041391.1:529263768-529336021 GCF_002162155.2 Triticum dicoccoides | reverse complement strand
ATCCCCACCCCACCGCCCAATGAACAGCCCCCCACCCAAATCGCCGGTGACTGCCAACCAGAGGTCTCACGACTTCGAATACCCACCAACCACTAATTTATTACCATTTTTGTCCTTCATATACGCGCTGACAGGTGGGCCCTATGGTAATGTGCACTGCTGAATGTGGACCGTTTGACTAGTCAATTGATTCAACAAATTACGGAGCTGTATGGTGAGTCAATGATCGTATGATCACCCTAAAATGTACTCCTATTTTATTAACACAGTATAGACTCAAACTACCATTTCTTTCTTTTATTTACGGGCTGACAGGTGGGCACCACGGTTACATGCCCCGATGGTGCAACACTAGTTGCGCCACATGGAACGTTTGACTGGTCAATTGATTGTGTCATCAACAAAATACGGAGTTGTACGGGTGAGCCAGTGACCATATAATCATGACATGTATTTGTTTAACACAGTACAGATGCAAGGGCTCATATATACGCGCAAGCACTCACCGCTATAAGCGCACACACGCGAACCCTACCCCTATGAGCACCTTCGAGAGAGTGGGCCAACATATATGATCTTGAGATTTTACGAAGTCACCATAGGTGCCTCGTAGTCGAGTGGAACGTCTCCTCCCACTGAACGTACATCACCGGAAAATACTGAAATTAACACAAGATAAATGCAAGCACCGTGACTTTAACCTTGGTGGGCTCGAGAAACCACTGTCCTCCTAACCATCCAACCACATGTTGGTTAGCACGACAAAATGTATGTGGTGACCGTGATAAGCTTATTCTGAAGTCCAGTGACCATATCATGCTTTCGCTTCAAATACAATGACCGTAAGTGTCGTCAACAAAATACGGAGCATGCATCAAATGCAAAGTCCGTCAGTGTCATCAACAAAATATGGAGACGTATCATGAGCTAGATACCGTTGTACTATTGTATATGCTTATTTTCTTAGTGGCCGATTGCGTGTGTGGTGTGGTGGGCACATCATTTCTAGTTGTGGTGGATCAACATGAAGACTCATGGGTTGGTTCCATCTTGTGCCACATATAGGTTGGACCGAGATGTGTTATACGAAGACCCATGTGGAGGAGTCGGCGTACAACACGAAGCTAGTAGAGTTGCGGAGGACTCTATCCCCACTGGTGATAAGCCGACTATATATATGATTTGTAACCCTAGGCCCTTAGTATGTTATACAAGCTTGGGGGCTAGTTCATCGATAGTATACACACACGCACAATGCCTGGTATTCACGTGTACTTTGTACACACCCCTATCACTAATATATAGTACCAGGAGTAGGCTCTTTCTTCAACTGCAAGGGTCCGATCCGAACTAGGGTAAAACTTTGCCTCGTATTACCATCCAGCCTGGGGGGGCAATGTGTGCGATACAGGCCTAAAGATAATGTGTGTGCGGGAGACACGTAGGCACATATATGTGCGTATCGAGGGCTAGTAGAGACCGTGTGTGTGTATATATGCATGTGAGAGAAATAGTGTTTTCTAACTGAGATTAGTGAAAAGAGTGGTACATAGTAGTCAGAAAGAGAGAGAAAGAAACAGAGAGAGCATGTGCGTGAGACACCCTGAGAGAGATTGTGAGCATGTGTGAAAGAGAAAGCCGATGCATATAAAGTGTGTGCACTTATGCGTTAGATAGAGAGATATATAACGCGTTTGTGAGAACGGGGCCAGGCATAGTGCATCTACGTGTAAAGGCGGTTCTACGCATTAAATTAAAATATAAATGGCATTATTATTTTTGGATGAGATCATGAATTTTGCAAATTGCGTATGGACAAAAATCGGTCTATCAGACACCCATACTCTATTGAATTCTAGCATGTGAATGTGTTTATTTCATATTATCAATCCATAGAGTGAGAGCGGTTTGAAAGACAGGCAATGGATGCTTTTGCAATTCATATGTAAACATTAATTAGTGCACTCCATGTTGTTAGTGTGAAGCACTTTATACATTTGTCACTTGCATGGATACATTCCAAATTGCTAGCTACGAAATAGAATACATGTCGAATTCAACATAAAGGGGGTTTCAAAGATTCGAATTCATAGGAAGTACATTCATCTATTTGAACCCGAGATAATGGCATTTGTAAATCAGATGTAAAAGGGGGCATCAATCTTTGTTGTGAGTTTGAACATGCTATATATATTCATACGCATATCTAACTTTTTTTTGCAACCAAGGAGATTATATCTAGAACCATGCATGAATTGAGGTAAGTTGCACATTTTTTAATATATACTCGTGTACAATATATATTGAAATGTACCCCCTCCATTCCAAAATAATCGTAGCTTTAGGATTTTCAAGAGTAAAGATTTGTGAAGTTTGACAAATCCTGAACGTTCAATTCAAGAGAACCGAAAACGTTAATGGTTCTGCTCCCAAATATTGAACGAAGCGCCAAATAGGCCTCTGGTCACCCGAAACTGTGCGAGACTAATGTTTTGGTGGTAGGAAATTACTGTCCTGACTCTGGCCCGTGTAGCCTATCAGCCCGATGTCCAAAGGTCTAAACCGGCTTAGGTTTGTAACTTCACCAAGACGCCAGTCTCAACCGCCTCCGAGAAGCATTCATACGCCGTCGGCGCCTAAACACCCATGCGCTCGGCCGAAATCTATCCTGCCCACATTTGGGACACCTAACATGACTGTCCTACCCCCAACCCGCAATATGTCTGAAATTTTAGATACGGGCAAAGTTTGTAACTTTCCCCAAATTTCAAACAAGCGCGTCTCAAACTGAAACATTGTCCCCCCTTAGTTCCCCGCCTCCCTCCGTTTCCCCATTCATACTCCATGGGCGCAAAAATGCCCTCTCCACCAGCCGAGAAACCCCATCCTCCTCCGTCCTCCATCGCATAGCGGCCAATCCACCGCCGCCCTCATCCATCACGCCGGAGCCGGTACCCCATCGTCGTCATCCAACGCAACCGCAACCGCAACGACCACAAGGACTTAGCAGCTAAAGTCGAGGCAGAGCTGCCTCCACGACGCCGACGCCGACGTGCGCCATACCAGAACCACTCTGACCACGCCGTCCTGTGCCTCACTGCTGCGGCTCCACTGTCGCAATCGTCCACCGCACTGGAGCTGTTCCCGCTACACCGTTGTTCGCCGCCTCGGATCTGCTTCCTCGCCGCCAACAGACGGCCACCGCACCACACTCAACAACTTGGCCATGTGTTTGTCCAAGGCTGCACCGTCCTCCACAACTTCTGGTTTCCGGCGAACAACAAGAAGATCGTCAGAAAAACAGAAGGAGGACACAGCACTGCCAGCAGAAAGAGGTACTCCTCTTCCCTTATTCGCGCAAATCTTACGTCTCCGCTCACACTGTATTCATCCCACGAAACAAACTAGTTGAGCGCTTCTTACTGCATCTTCTTCGTGATACTAAATGCACAAGGTTTCCTCCCTTTTACTATTTCACCTTTGCTAGAAGTCAGTAGCCCGCCTGGATTTCAATTCAGGGTCAGTCGAACTGCAATTAAAAGAAGCAGCACCCGCTTAGGCGCGTGGAGCACCTAGTCCGCCTGTTCCCCGGGGAAGCGGCGCATCGGTGTCTATCATATGGGTGTGGGGCACAGTAGCTGCTTGCGCCCAATTTGGAGGTCGGTGGGGCTTGAATGGATGGACGGGGGCGGTGCCAAGCACGGCGATGCGGTGAGGTCGAGGGGACGGCGCAGGCAGGGGAGGAATACTGGGCCGGTGGTCGCTGGTGTTTCGAGGAAGATCGTCAATGCTGACTGGCTGGAGGTAGATGAAGGCGATCTGCCCGTTCTTTGTACATCAGACGATGCAGAAAAAATGGACTGACCTATTTGCTTTCAGTCGACTGTTATTTTCATAGAATCCTGTAGTATTTTAGTGTGCCATGCATGGTGTAGATATATCATATGTCTCCCGTCATTTATTTCTCACCGACCTGCTATCTGCTACCTTTACACTGTACTAATTGTGCACACACTTCACCCATACTCACACTATTGTTTTTTTATGCATGGGTATTTCAGACTCTAACGCAGTGTTGATGAATGCAGAAAAGAAAAGACAGAAGTCGCTCTAGTGTAATTCAAAGATAAGCACTAAGAGTTTCAGTGCTCTAATGGGTGCAGTGTCAGCAGTTGGAGACAGTAAACGTAGCTCTGCAGTTGATGATCTCAATTGCCACACACAACCATCCTAGGTGCTTGCTTTAACTTCGCTATGTCAAATGTGGTTGCATGTTGCATATGGTGTCTAGCTTGTATTGCTTCCAATTTGGTTAAATTGCATCTGCTTACTTTACACATTATACCTTTGATAATGACATGCCTTCCTTTTTTTGATACATACTACATATGTCTATTAACCATGTTCGTACATAAAACTAATGCTCTTTTGTATCCCTCGTCAATCACTTATGATGAGACAGTCACCCGAGTGGGTTACTGTGAGATGCCCTACTCGTTTAAAGAGTGTAGTGTCATCCTCCCCACATGATTCTCAAGAAACAACAAGGCTAAATGAAGATAGTCAACGTAGCTCTCTAGTTGATCACCGCAATTCCCCCACACCACCATCACAGGTGCTTGCTCTTACTTGGCAGTGTGATATGTGGTTGCATGTTACATATGGTGTCTACCTTGTAATGCTTCTAATTAGGGTAAATTGCATCTGCTTAGTTAACACATTATACCTGTGAATATGACATGCCTTCTGGTTTTTGGTACATACTACGTCTTTCTATTAACCATGTTCTTACATCAAACTACTTTTCTTGTGTATCCCTCATCGATGCTCCTAATTTGTCAAATTGCATCTCCTTAGCTTACACATTATACATGTGAATATGACACGCCTTCCTGTTTTTGGTACATACTACATCTTCCTATCACACCATGTTCTTACATCAAACTACTATTCTTGTGTATCCTGCATCTATCGCTTATGATGAGACAGTCACGCGTGTGGGTTAATATGAGACGCAATACTCTTATAAAGAATGCAATTTCATCCTCTCCACATGATTCTCAACAAACAGCAAGCCTAAATGAAGATATTGAACATAGCTCTATACTTGAAGACCGCACTTCTCCTACACCACCATCACAGGTGCTTGCTCTAACTTCGCAGTGTGATATGTGGTTGCATGTTGCATATGGTGTCTAGCTTGTAATGCTTCTAATTAGGGTAAATTGCATCTGCTTAGTTTACACACTATACATGTGAATATGACATGCCTTCCAATTTTTGGTACACACTACATCTATGTGTTAACCTTGTTCTTACATGAAACTACCTCTCTTCTGTATCCTGCATCAATCACTTATGATGAGTCACCTTTATTCGTTGCATATTGCATATTATTTCTAGCCTGTTGCCATGTATTGCTTCTAATTTGGTCAAATACATTTGTTAGGGCACCCTTTTAATTTGGCAGAGTGATATTGGTTTCATCTTTCATATGGTTTCTAGCTTGCATCAATTCTAACAAGTTCAAGCACCTTGTGCTTAGTTTACACTTTATACATCATACATGTCAATATGTCACGCCGTCCTGTTTTTCATACATATTCCATCCTCCTATCATGCGGGTGCCTTACATGAAAGTAGTGTTCGTTAGTATCATGCATCAATGAGTTCTGAAGAGCAAATTTATTCCTTTTTCTTGTGGGTTTGACTTGACAAGGAAAAACCAAGAAATAGGAAGGAAAAGAGTAAGGAAGGCGATGATGGTGGTCCTCTGCAGCAACGTAAACGGAGCATCTGTACCGATTCTCCTTGTACTGATAGTGCATTACAAGGTCCAAGTCTCCGCTCCCCTAGTCCACCATCCAAGGTGCTTTGTCTAACTTGGCAGTGTGGTATCTGGATGCATGTTGCATATGGTGTCTAGCTCGTATTGCTCCTAATTAGTGTAAACTGCATCTGCTTAGCTTACACATGATACATGTGAATATGACACGCTTTCCTGTTTTTGGTACATACTATATCTGTCTATCACATCATGTTCTTACATGAAACTACTCTTCTTGTGTATCCTGCATCAGTCACTTATGATGGGACACCTTTAAGTTGGCAGTGTGATATTGGTTTGCATCTTGAATATGATTTCTAGCATGTATTGCTTCTAGTTTGATGAACGCCACCTATGACGAGACAGTTTTAACTTGGCAGAGTGATATTGATTGCACCTTCCATATGGTGTCTTGCAGTGTTTCTAATTTGTTGAAGTGCCTTCTGCTTAGTTACCACATCATAGGTGTGAATATGTCAAGCCGTCCATTTTTTCGTACATATTCCATCCTCATATCATGACTTTGCCTTTCATCAGAGTAGTATTCGTTAGTATCATGCATGAATGAGTTCTAAAGAGCGAATGCTATTCCTTTTTCTTGTCGGTATGACCTCACAATGTAAAATCAATAAAGCTGAAGGAAATTGGCAAGGCATTGGATGATGGTGGTCCTTCCGAGCAACTGAAATGGAGGTTCTCTACAAATTCTACTCCGCCATCCTCCCAACAAGATTCGCAGGACAACGCAAAGCTAGACAGTCAACGTAGCTGTGTAGATGATGAGCACATCTCCCCTAATCCACCATCACAGGTGCTTGCTCTAACTTGGCACTATTATATGTGGTTGCATGTTGCGTATGATGTCTAGCTTGTATTGCTTCTAACTTTGTTGAATTGCATCTGCTTACTTTACACATAATGCCTGTGAATATTACATGTGTTCCTGTTTCTACATCAGACTACTATTCTTGCATATCCCGCATCAGTCACTTATGATAAGGCACCTTTAAGTCGCCACTGTGATATAGGTTGTGTCTTGCATATGATTTCTAGCATGTACTGCTTCTAATTTGTTGAAACGCCATACAGTTTGAACTTGGCAGAGTGATATTGGTTGCATCTTTCATATGGTGTCTAGCTTGCGGTGCTTCTAATTTGTTGAAATGCCTTCTGCTTAGTTACCACATCATAGGTGTGCATATGTCACACCATCCTGTTTTTCATTCATATTCCATCCTCGCATCATTTCTTTGCCTTTCATTCGAGTAGTGTTCGTCAGTATCATGCATGAATGAGTTCTGAAGAGCGAATTTTATTCCTTTTTCTTATCGGTTTGACTTCGCAATGCAAAATTATTACAGCTGAAGGAAATTAGTCCGGCAGTGGATGATGGTGGTCCTTCGGAGCAACTCAAACAGGGGGTCTCTATAGATTCTACTCCGCCATCCTCCCAACAAGATTCGCAAGACAACACAAGGCTAGACAGTCAACGTAGCTGTGTAGATGATGAGCACATCTCCCCTACTCCACCATCACAGGTGCTTGCTCTAACTTGGCACTATAATATGTGGTTGCATGTTGCGTATGATGTCTAGCTTGTATTGCTTCTAACTTGAATTGCATCTGCTTACTTTACACATAATGCCTGTGAATATGACACGTGTTCCTATTTCTAGAACATACGTGTACATGATGAGCACATCTCCCCTACTCCACCATCACAGGTGCTTGCTCTTACTTGGAACTATTATATGTGGTTGCATTTTCCGTATGATGTCTAGTTTGTATTGCTTCTGATTATGTTGAATTGCATATGCGTAGCTTACAACTTATACCTGCAACGATCACTTACCCATAAGACACATTTAACTTGGGACTGTGATGTAGGTGTAGCGACCCGACCCGAATGGATCAAGTCTCTGTGCTTAAGTGTCATCCCTGGATTGGTATGCTGACACACACAGTACTCGAGGATTTATAACAGAGGTAAATCACATGTATAAATTAGCATAAATACTATTACCTCAATCCATAATAGCGGAAGTAACAAGGTCGTGGATTCCCATCAACACCAACGACAAGGTTGAGTGTAGAAATCATAACGCTAACGTATCACTTACTCGTCGTAAGATCCTGCAACATCAGACGTTACAGCCAAAAAGGTTCAGTACATTGAATGTACTGGCAAATTCACACCATAGAGCAATGATGAATAAAGGCTATCCCTACATGCATATTTGGCTGGTGGAGGCTCTATCGTTATAATGTTTTTGCGAAAAGCCAATTTTTCCCTACTGCAAAGGAATAAATTTTATTTAACTATCATGGTGGTTGTTAAACATTGAGAATGGTTGACAGCATTCTCAATCCCAATTAAAAGTACTCATTTATATCCCAACAATATTAATTAGAAGTAACAATGATGAGATTCATATGATATCCAAGTACTAGATACTCAAGATGTCCATAACCGGGGACACGGCTAATCATGATTAGTTTGTACACTCTGCAGAGGTTTGCACACTTTTCCCCACATGACTCGATCGCCTCCATTTGGTTTCTCGCACTACATGGTGTTTGAGAAACGTATGATCGAGACATAGTCTTTCAGAAGCGCTCGCACCTTACGTAAAGAGTAGACCGTACCAACCTACATCCCCTACATCTGCTAGTCCACCCTGTAAGAGTTCGCACGACTTAGTCAACTATGCTAGAGCTCATAATAGCATGTGACTGCACACAGAAGTTTCTAGTTTGAATAATCTCATGATCCCTTTGAGCCTGGGTGGCGGTCCGAAGAAAAACATGCAAGTCCTGATGGAAACCAGGTGCCTCAATCCACCCAGATGTGTGTTTAAGTTGCCACCTTAAATAAACCAATAATCAACAATCTCACATCTGTCGTGGATACACTCACCCAATCCACGTCTACTAGCATAGCATGGCATAATAAGCAAACGTAGAAGTAACTCCCAGGGGTTTGAAAATAAAACATGTACTAGGTACTACCTCAACTACTTCCCATAACCCACAATTTAATTAGATCCTAATCATGCAATGTTTGGGATTGATCTAATGCATAAAAACTGGGTATGAGAAAAGGTATGATCAAAGTCTGAACTTGCCTGCAATGTTGATGAAGATGATTCGCACTCAAAACTCTTGATAGTTCTACTCGTCACACTCCGGTCAATCTATCGTAAGCAAGCAATAGTAACCACACATAAGCAATCACTCAAAAGATCGGAAAGAACGAAGAGAACAACTCAGAAAACATCAAAACCAATCAAATAACTCTTGCAGCGTAAAACAATTTCTAACAGTACCAAAACTATGTGAATTTGGCCTTCTCAGAAAGTTTAGGTCAAGCGCTTTAATTTGCAAAAATATTCATCTGAAACGGAGTTATAAAACTCAAGTTACGATCAAATGAAGTTCAAAAACTAAACTATTTGAAATTCAAATTTTAAACTTTCAAAAACATATTCAAGTTGTTTTACTAGATAGAGGGAATCATAACAAAGAGGTGGGCATTGATTTCATCGGATTTGGATAAACGAGTAGGAAGTTACGAAGATTTGAAGATCAGGGGTTAAACGGTAAAGAAACTAATTACGGATAGGTCCCTGACTAAAACTAACAGAAAAACAAAAGACTAAATAACGAACGTTCGTTTATAAGATCTAAACAGGGGACGTTCACTGTTTAATAAAACAAAAAAAACAGATCTAGTCTAGGGTTTTTTAAAAAAACGATTTAAAAGAAAAACCGGATCGGTTTTCTCGGGTTATACCGGTTCGGGAGAGGGGAAATCGGCGGCGCCGGTGGCGGTGTTCTCCGGCGAGCAGCGCAAGGCAAGACGGCGACTCCGGCGCGGCAGCAGGCGACGGCAGGTGGCTGGGTGCGGTGCGGTGGCGGTGACGAGGGGGCGGCGCGGCGCGGCAGGGGGCGGCGACAGCGGGCGGCGGCGCGGCAAGGAGGCGGCTGCAGCGGCGGTGCAGCGGATCTCGCCGGCGGTAGTGCGAGATGCGAGGGCGGCGGCGGCTCAAGGCGTCGCGGGGCTCGAGGGGCTCGGCTATTTATGGAGGAGGATGGCCTCGGGAGGCATGTGGAAGGGGCTAGGGGAGGCCGGGGCGGACACGGCGGCGGCGATGCCGTGGCGGCTCGGGACTTCGCCCCGAGCTCGGGGACGAGCGGCGCGGGCGAAGTGGGCTGGCTGGGCCATGGCCTGGCTGGCTAGCTGGGCCGGCCCAGTCGGCGGAAGTTTTTTTTAACAAATAAACAAAAACAAAAACAAAAGAAAAATTGAAATGTTATATAGGCATATAATATTCAAAAAATTTAGAAAAAGATTTTCTACGACTTGAACATTATTATAAAGTCAAATAAAATACACACAAATTCAAATAAAGCAAAGAGTGCTTCTGCCCTAATAAAATCCAACAAAAATCATTTTAAAAAAAAACAAAATGATTTCAAATTTACTTCTCTCCAATTTTCTGATGTAGGGAATCATGTTACCCTATTTTCCATATATTTTATTTTTGGAGAAAAATAATTTGAATAAAACTCAAATAACTCGAAATTGAAAATCAATTCAAACGAACTTTGAATTTAATTCTTTTAAAACTCCCAACTCATATTTCATATAATTTGAAGAAGTCATTTTATCTTCTCTCATGAAAATCATTGAGTTGCGTGAAGTTTATGAATCAAATATTATCAAATACCCTTTCATTTAATTAAATGGAAGAAGTCATATCATCTTCGCTCAAGGGTTTTGTATTTGAAAAGAATTTGAATTCATGGAGATCACGAATGCAAAAATGAAAGTTTGGGAAAGTCCTTTTATTCCCTCTCATTTAACTTTCAAAAGTTTCGAATTCACTCACGTTCAGTCAATCAATCAAACAATCAATCAAAACTATCTATTTGTTTATAACATTCCAAATTTTAGAATTTTGGGATGTTACAGTAGGTTGCATCTTGCATTGTCTTCTAGCTTGTACTGCTTCTAATTTCTTGAAATGGCACTTACGACGAGACACTTTTTACCTGATAGAGTGATATTGGTTGCATGTTCATATGGTGCCTAGCTTTCATTTCTTCTAATTTTGTTGAAATTCCTTCCACTTACTGTTTTTCATACATATTCCATCCTCCTATCGTACGTGTGAATATGAAATGTTGTCTTTTTTGTATATATTCCATCCCCCTATCCTGCGCTTGCCTTACATCAAAGTAGTGTTCGTCTGTATCATGCATCAACCAGTTATGTAGAGCTAATTTTATTCATCTTCTTGTGGTTTTGACTTCATAAGGCAATATCAGAAAATAGGAAGGAAAAGAGTAAGTTAGGGGATGTTTGTGGTCCTCCGCACCGACGCAAACAAAGACTCTCTAGATTTGCCACTTCTACTGCTAATGAAGTTGAAGTCCCAAGTCTACATGATGAGTTCATCTCCCGTACTCCACCATCGCAGGTGCTTGCTCTAAGTTGACAGTGTGCTAATTGGTTTCATGTTGCATATGTTGTCTAGCCTGTATTTCTTCTATTTTGATTAAATTGCACCTGCTGAGTTTATACGTTATACATGTGCATATGATATGGTTTTCTGTGTCTAGAATACACTGCATCTATCTATCATACCATGTTCTTACATCAAAGTACTGCTGTTGTGTATCCTGCATCAGTCACTCATGATTGGACGCTTTTAACATGGCAGTTTGATAGTGGTTGCATCTTACATTGATTTCTACGTTGTACTACTTCTAATTTTTCGAATTGCCACTTATGAAAAGACACTTCTAACTTGGCAGAGTAATATTGGTTGCATCTTTCATATGGTGTCTAGCTTGCATTACTTCTATTTTCTTGAAAATCCTTCTGCTTAGTTTGCACATCGTAGATGTGAATATGTCATGCCGTCATGTTTTTATTACATATTCCATCCTCATACGGTTGTCTTACATCAAAGTATTGCTTGTCTGTATCATGCATCAATGAGTTCTGAAGAGTGATTTTATTCTTTTGTATTGTGGGTACAGCTTGACATGGCAAAGTCGAAAAAGAGGAAGGAAAATAATATAGTAGGGAGTGCTATTACTCGTCGGGTGAAACGGAAAAGGATCTGCCATCGAGATTCTGCTGGTACTTATAGTGCAGTAGAAGGTCCAAGTCCATCGGCTAAATCTACAAACACAGTATCACCTGATCCACCAGCTGCAGCATCCACTTCAACTGTACCAGCATCTCAACCAGTTACTCGTTCGTCGGAAATGGCCAGTTCCCAAGCTGCCTTCACACCTAACACTACTTCCGAAGCACTGCTGACACAATAGGACTTGGCAAGATCAGATGAACCTCATGAGCATCAACACCAAGACGGTACCTGACCGAGTCAAGTTGCAGTTGCATGCTCCTTTATATGTACTCTCACAGTTTGATGTACACTAACACTTTCCATATTCGTTGTTGAACTAGCACCACGGCACAAGCGGAAACAGACATCAGGGATAATGCTTGACAGATTAACAAAATCTAAATGAGGAAGAATGGAGATCCATTTTGAGGCAGGTTTACAAAGGCCACGTGATGCTACAGAGTCAGCCAAGTTAGTATCAGAGGTATCCATTGCCGTTAGGTGTCATGCACGTATCCTCCCAACGTGGATCTAGTACAGGAATGAGAAAGACAATACCCAGTTTAACACCTTCCTTAACCATTTATCCGTAAGTAATGTTATTCATCGCAATTAGTAATATTGTCTTGCTATGTCCCATACTTTCTAGCTTCCTCCTAATAAGACTCACATTCTTTTTTCAACAGATGAGGTTAAAGTTGGATACGAAAGATGATGCAACTAAACAAGCATGCACTCATGTTTTCAGTCTGCTCTGCGACAGCATCGATACCACCTTAGAAAATATCACTTCGAAGGCAAGGCTAACAATGAAATCGCCCAAACATCTCCAGTGGAATATATTACAGATGAAGACTGGACAGCCCTCATTAAACACTAGTCTGATCCAAAGTATCAGGTAGGCTATATGTATTTGATCAGACCACATATTGAACTTGTATTTATGTATGTGCCTTACAAGTGTATTTTCTTCTAGGCTAACTGTTTGAAGAACAAAACCAACCGTTCTAAAGTGAAATTCCAACAGACAACAGGATCTCGTAGCTATATTGCACACTGTGAGGCTCTTGTAAATAGCTGCTACTTCCTTCTTTTTTGGTGCCATATTATCATATCTATATTGACTTGTTCCAAATACAGAGGAAAGCCCGTGCGGACCAAAAAGAACCTGAACCGAATGCAGTGCAAATCTTCAAGGATTGCCACACCAGCAAGATGAAGGGCATGAGCACACCAGTTCAAGCCACTGTTGTAAGTCCTTACTCTTCCTGCCTTGAACTGATTGGTACTGTGATGTGTTCATTTAACTACTTGGTTTGCAGCCAATGTCAGTTACTCTCTTCACTTTTATATACAGTTGTCTTAACGTATCATTTCACTTTACATGGTTTAAAAGAGATGAAGGATATTCTTTTGGTCTTGATCTATAATCTAGTTGTTATGTTGACGTGCGCACACAATGATAAAATAGCATGTTTGTTTTATATTTGTTTGACCATGATATGAATGATATCATACTATGTTCATCCTACTTTAAACCATGTCTCTTTATCCTTAGATGTCAATGAATGTGAGGAAATAGACAATACAGTAGGCATGCTACATGGACATATGTTTCGAAAGTGATTTTATTATGTAGTTGGCACTACAATACATGCTAATGTATTACAATAGTTCACCAAAATAAGTTATGTATAAACTTTAACCTACTTTGTTTGTTTTTGTCTCATTAGTAACTTATCGGGTACACCAATCTACAAGTTCAAACTTTCAGGAAGCTATGGAACAAATGATTGAACAGCCACAACCACCTGAAGGTGACGAGGCTACTACAGGCACAATGTCACCTCTTGCTGCAGTGTGTCAGTATCTCTCCACTAACAGTGCAAAAAGCACCTTCCTGCATAATTCTGGGTTGGTTGTCAAGGTAACCTCGTCCAAATCGCCTACTAAACAAAATCTTCCTGCTAGACAGAGTGATATATCTTTGCTCCAGACACAAGTCCAATACCTAACGGACGTTGTTTTAGAAACAAGAATAGTGGTTGAGAAATGTCGTCAACATATGAATGGTTTTGAAACCAGACTATCATACATTCGCTTTGTTGTTCAAGAGCAATGGCGGAAAAAGGTGGAGATCATGCTGCTCCATCAGATTCTACAGCCTGAAACATTAGCACTCAGGTCAAATGATCTGTGCTTCTATACATCTGATGGTGCTTTTATCTGCAAGGACTGTAAACTTTATGCCAACAGGCCTTTTGTTGTATGGTTGGAATTTATTTTGTTGTGATACAACATTTATGATGCTGTCACAGGCTACAGTAATTACGACACTATTTTTGTATAGTGTAGGTTTATCTTAGTAATGTATTCGGTCGAAAGCTTCGTAGGAGCCCAACATGCCAACATTCGTCGGGCCCATTCCAATTGGGCTAAAAACGATTACGGGCCGAAATTGGCATGTAGCCCACTAAAAATATCTGGGCCTAAATCAGCATAAGCTTTCATATTTTTCTGGTAGGCCTGTGCCCATAGTGGGCCTTTAACAGGCCTAAACATAATTTGGGCCCTTAGTAAAAATAGGTCGTTTACAGGTGTAAATATCTCGAGCCCATAAAAAACATGGGCCTTTAATAGACCGAGAGTGAGATTGGGCCCTGATTGTGCCAAATAACCCACTGGACTTAGCAGGCCACAATGGTGGCCCATTTACGATGCAGATCTTTGACAAGCCGAAATTCGGACGGGCCGTAAATGCGCCGACCTAATACACGGGCCTTTAACAGGCCGGAACTTCGGTCGGGCTAGATTATCGTCATTTTTATATGGGCCGTTTATGGGACCGATATGACGTTGGGCCACATATGGCCCATGTTTTACGTCCGGCGTTAACAGGCCGAAAATGACAACAGGCCGAAAGTGGCCCAAATCTATAGTGGGCCTCTAACAGGCCGAATGTCAGACATGGCCGAATATGACCCAAATCCTTCAAGGTCGTTTATGGGCCGAAAGTTTTGATGGCCTGTAAATGGGCCCAAATGAAGCCGGACCTTTAACAGGCCAGAAATACACCGGGCGGTAATTCGGCCAATTACTTAGCGGACTGTTAACGGGCCAGAAGTGACCATGCCCCGCGTTGATGACAAGTTTAGGACAGGCCGTTGACGGGCCGATTTGACAGAGAATGTTCGGCCTTTAGCTGGGCCAGCCCATTATGGTCTGCAGAATCTTGTGGGCCTTTAGCTGGGCCGGCCCATTGTGGTCCGCAAAATCTTGTGGGCCTTTACCTGGGCCGTCCCATTATGGTCTGCAAAATCGTGTGGGCCTTTAGCTGGGCCGGCCCATTATGGTCCGCTAAATTTTGTGGGCCTTTAGCTGGGCCGGACCATTATGGTCTGCTAAATCTTATGGGCCTTCGGTTGGGCTGGCCCATTTAAACTTTGTGGGCCACTTTTGAGCCGGTCCACGTGTCAACATATCATAGGCCCATCTCGACCGTTGGATGAGTGACACCTGTGCCAACATAGAGTTGACGCGTGGATCCGTCAGCCAATGAGAATTTTACACGTGGAAAATCGGCATTGGTCGTGGCTGTTAACGGGTTATCGGATCCAAAATCCAACCCGATAGCTTAACGGCGTTCCGTTACGGTGCATGCCACGTGTCGGTCACCCTTGAAGAAAGCACTTCTGTGACGCGTGATTTATCGTCACGGAAGTGGACACTTCCGTGATGATAATTTTGGTAATGTCATGGAACACTTCTACGACAGCACAGGTATGACTATCTTGATTCTGTCATAAAATCGTCATGGATGTACATGCATGACAGAAAACGCGACCTACTGTGACAAACAGGTATCATCACGGAAGTGTATTTTTTTTGTAGTGGCCAGTTTTGAACTCTTGAATCTCAGGGCCAAGGAGCTACAGTTGGAAGTGGAGGGTACTACTGTTCTCTAGAACTATCGATGTACTATCAATGCAGGGAAAGTACAACTGCGTAGTGGCCTAGTTGGTACTCTCGGTGCTCTATTCAGCCGCTCCTCTCACGTAGCTGGCCTACTCAGCCGCCCCTCTCACGCACACACTAGCAGCCTGTTTATCAGCGACAGTTACTGTGGGGGCAGAACATTTGAGTTATTTGATACATCGAGACTAGGCGTTTCGCTTCCATTTGTGGAGGTGTAATGGATCTCGTCAAACTTTGTTAGTAGTTCCTTCTTTATTAATGAGATGAAGCAAAGCTTTTACCTCCGTTTCAAAAAAACACGTCAAGAGGAAATTCTTTTATAGTAGAGCCGATAATGGAGTGAAGTCCATGCGTGCAACGCCACAAGCTATAGAGTAGTAGTAGAGCACTTTACGTACAGAGCCATATTGCGCAGTTCCCAATGCCCCGCCTGGCTTTTCCAGCTCCTCGGGCTTAATTGGGAGGCGCTAGTTTCAATATGCTACTAGTTGATTAGGAAGATACAAGCGAGGTGCGGCTAGGGTGAGCACGCGAGCCACAGGATGCTGGGAAGAAAAACCCCTTCACGTGGCTAAGCTATCCAGTGCACCCAGATTGTGGGGCCGCACGTCCGTTTGACTTCAAAACTCAAACTACCCGTGTAAAATATTGGCTCGCAGCGAAGTGTAGTACTATTTTAAAAAAAAGTCCGCCATGCGTTCGGCTGGGATCGAACCCACTAAACGAGGTATACACTCCCGCGACCACTAGTAGTACTCGTTGGAGTACAACACAACCTAGAATTGCCTTTTGTCGCTAGTAGTACGTACATTGTTCCTTACAAGAAACCCCTAATAATGCAAGAAACCACTAAAATGCAAAGAAACTACTACCACTTGCATATGTGGCAGACTTAAGATAAACTACCTTATCAAGCATTGTACATGGTCTTACCAACCAGCACTACCAAGAAATGACTACTCTACAAAGTGCCGTTATAGGCACGTTTCAACCCATGGCCCTATTTGGATACATTTGTTGTCAATCTAACCCTGCCATCCAAACACCACTTTGGTTAGAGTTAGTTCAGGGTTAGAATCTAACTCTAACCTCTAACATGGCCCATGTCGCCCATTAAGTCAACTCCTTCTATTCGACCGGGAGTTATGACTTGTGGGACCTACATGTCAGTCTGCACAAAAATCCCCGAGTGACCTCCTACCTCCTGCCTGTCCACCTAGTCATCCTCGGCCATGGGACGCAGCTACCGCCGCCGGCATAAGGCGAGGTCAAAACCGCCGGCGGTGCGGAGCCCATGTTGCGGCAGCCCGGATGCCAGCTCCGTCTGGCGCTCGCGACCGCTAGCTAGCCAAGATAGCTCCGTCCAGCTGCTTGTCTGCAAGGTTTGCTAGCTAGATTGGCACGGCACCGCGGCGGCTTGCTTGCGTGTGCCGCTCTAAGGCCAGCCATCTGGCTCGAGCGAAGGCCAACGCGGCGTCTTGCTCGCTTGTGAGTCATGCTCGGGCCAGCCTGCCAACCCGTGCGGAGGCCAGCGCGGCGTCCGGCCCGTCCGACGGAGCGGCGGCAAACTCGCTCATCACCGGCGCCACCGACGAACACGCATCAGTACTGTTTGAAGTAATGTTCAGGAAAAATAATGATTTGAGGGGGGATAACAGGATAGAAGGTCAGATGTGGGTCCCTCGTGTCAATGCTCAAACAAAATGTGTTGGTTTAAGCTGCCTCGTCGGCACGGACGTGTGGGCCAACCCTGTCATAAATGGCTTTAAACGAACCTAATCGGTAGGAGTACTAGGTAGTAGTTTTTGGCGTGGATTAAGAAATTTTGGGTATGTTTTTACTATTTTTTGTACAATAGATTCTTCGTAGGGCTGGTTGAAAGTGGTAGTTTTTTGTTAAATACTCTACATATTGTAAGTAGGAGTGAAAGTTAAGCTTTGGAAGCCAATAAGCAAGGCTAGTTACATAGTGCATATGTGTACATGATTGAAAGTAAATATCAACCATGAGTGACTAATATCTTGATGGAAAACTCAAAACTATGGAATACTAGGGAAAAATGCATGGTTGGAAATACTAGCAATGTTCATGTGTGTTGCAATGAATCATAATTAGAATAATACTTATTCACAAACTTGATACAAAACACTCTAATTTTGATATACATATGTCACTAGAGATATATTATGTTTCAATTAGAATATATTCCTTGGGCTGTTTTGGTGAGGTTAGGGAGGGGTGTGGTTGGTTTTAAGATACTAATTATGGGTTTTTCTGCAAATTGGTGGACAAGTGGGATGTTGGTGAGAAAAGGCAACAACTTACCTCATAGTCGTTAGATGTATATCTAATGGTCAGAAACGACGGATGGCAGACACACCATCATCACCAACTTAGTCTTGAGTAGGAGTACTAGCAAGATCCATGCATTGCACGGAACATCAAGATGCATTTATTTTATAAAACACTTGTTGTGATTGACCCCTGCGGGAGTAATCCCATGTGTAAAAACTAATGATATCTCGGGAAATATGAGATAAGGTGAAGAGGAGTGGGGTGTGGTGGTGATTGGTGGTCAGACTGAGCGGAGGCATGGGGATTGACGACGCCGGCAGCGGCCACCAGGCCAGTTTGTTCCAGAGGCTTCCTTTCTTAATTGCTCAACAATGAGATTTGTTGGAGATAAGGATGAACGAGGGAAGGCCTTGTCTGCAAATGTGGAGAGGGGTGCGGGTATCTTTTAGTTTAATTTCCATCCATCAGATATAGATCAGACGGTCTATATTGCAAGATGGCACACGTACCATCATCACCAACTTGATTTTTTATAAGAGAAGAAATATAAGTATGGAGATACAGACGTATTATCTATACTTGCTTCCATAAACTAGCATCTACATTCTATTCAACACCTTGGCATGTGGGGCCTTAGCACAATGACTTCTCGACTGTGTAAAACAAAGATTTTCCTGTCGCCGATAAGGAGGGGGTGACGGCGGCATGCTTTTTGGCTTGCCCTAGTCCTAGTAGTCATACTAGGTGGTCTAAGCACGTGTAGATTTATTCTTTTCCATGTCTCGTGTTCGTCGTACTGCCGTGACTATTGATGAATAGACGGTAAGTTATTCATGGGGAAACCCTTGTTGAGCGTGTTTGCGAGAGAGAGAGACAGTGTGAATGTGTGATATGTTAGAGACTGAGGCAATGATAACAGATTCTTTGTGTGTATGTGTGTGGAGGATAGAGAGAAACATGTACATGGGGCTTTGTGTTGTGTAACATGGAGACACATATACATCATTAGAGTGAGTGACTGAGATACATATGCATACATGGGGAGAGATGAGGATCCAGATAAATGGGTGTTTGTGCGTGTCTGTGTGTGTTTGTGCACGCGTTTGTGTGGGAGAGGGAGTGTGTGTATGTGGAGTAGAGAGACCACTGATGATGTAAACCTAGTATAAGGGAAGGGGGAATGGTGTGACATGTGTAGTAGCGGGATAGCACGGGTGTGGGTGGGGGAGCCAACTATTTGGAAGAGACATCGAGTGTGTGTGTGGGAGAGGGGTGTGAGAGCGAGCGAGTGAGGGAGCTAGCGACGGAGAGAGAGAGAGAGAGAGAGAGAGAGAGAGAGAGAGAGAGAGAGAGAGAGAGAGGAAGAGAGGGCGCGAGAGGGGTCGTTTGTGTCCATAAATGGCATATAGATAGGGAGACAATGTTGGTGTTGTTCGAAATTGGCCTATGTACGGAGATGCAAGGGAAGCGAGTCATCGTGTGTGCGATAGGGACTTCATGAGAGATCTAGAATAGATGGTGTGGAGAACAATGTGCGAAATCAAGAACGATGATTCATTAGGGAGCTATGGAAAGTGTCACGACATATATGTATACAGGGAAGGAGCTGGGGCGGGTCCGCATGTGGGAGAGATAGAAAGAGGAGAGTGGTGCACAAGGAGACAAAGTGTGCTTGTTTGCAGTGGGGGTGGTGTGTGAGGTGAGTGTACGAGAACCACATAACCAGGGAGATAGATGTTTGTGGGTGATGTTTTGTGTGTATGGGAAATATACACTCTACATATTGCGTGTGCTTGGGTAAGAGAGACAGCGGGAGACCTAGAGAGTGAGGGAAGAGATGTGTGCATGCCCAAGAGAGAAAGTGATAGAGACCTATATTGGGGTCCGGATTTTACAAGAGAGAGGGGTGTTAATGTGCTCGTGTGTTGGTGTTTGGGGGAGAGAACGACTTCTTTATGTGTGTGTGGGGGGCGAGGGGGGGGGTTGGCTTCAGATAAAGAGTGAGGTGTCTATATTTGAGGGACTTTAGCGTAATTGAGATATTGTGCACTCATGGTTGATCAATTTGTTTCACAGTTTGGACTATGAGATAACGATACTTTTGAACATGCGTGATATACCTTGATCTACCAGAATTACAAACCTAAGATTGGAATTTTGGAATTCGACTCCATCATTAGCTTTTGTAGTTCATTTAAACGGAGGTACATTATTTAAGACAGGATTTCGTGATTTCAAATTCATATATCAAACCTAGAGATATACATATACAGGCATGTTCAAACTTTATAATCATCCACTTTATTCATACACATACACATTTTTGCTTTTGTCATCATATTTAGGATAAACACATTTGGAATTTCATTTGAATTGGACCGTATGCTGGTATTTGCTTGTAGTAGCTCAATGATCCATATTTGAATTGAATGGACAATCTAAGTTTTGAGTTGGAGACATTGATTTTCAAGACATGCACTTTTTTTGCGTGCAAAACAAACAAATTGTCGGCCATGATATCATAGTCGGCCGTACGAGAGAAGAATACTTATAATTTTAGGCGCCAAAAGCTTTCAAACTTCCCGCTCACATCGAAATATCACGCGCCCGAAAGTTTAGCCCTGTGATATTCCTGTTTTACCCCTGCCACATGAACGGAAAAGGGCTGCTTTGGTAACTCCATTGTTTTCCCCTCTTTGCCCCCAAAATTCTTCCCCAGAGCCCCTCCCCTTCCCCTCCCCGACCCCCCAACCACGGCAAGCCACCGAATCTAGTCCTCCGCCACAGCGGTGGACCTCACACCCCGCCGGATCTACCTTCCGCACCTTGGAACCCCCAACTGCCAACACACCACTTCACCGGAGCTGCTTCAGGGACTGTCTTGTCCACCGCTCCAGATCTCCTTGACCGTCATCATGGTCCACCGCACCGGATCTGCTTAACCGGTGCCCTCGTCCACCATAGTGTAGGCCCTTCACTGACTCCCTCGTCCGCCCCTTCGTTGGCCCTTCATACAAGCCCTCGTCCACCGCAACAGATCCGCCTCACCGAAAGCACTATACAACACGCCTGCCGAAGCCTTCGTCCACTTCATCAGACCCGCTCCACGGACGCCATATTCAACTCCACCGGCCCTGCTTTACCGACACCGCAGCCTCATCAGGTTATTTTGATTTGTATTCCTTTGGTTTTTCTCTTTATCGTGCAACTGTTCACTTACCACAGATGAGCTTTCTTGTATGTTGACAAGCGCCGCAACTGTAGCACCGGAGCCGCTTCAGCAACGGCGATAGCCGCCCAAACTCAACCGCAACACGAGCACCATCGACGATCCTTAGCTATCAAGTATGAGAATGATACCCATACGCCACCGAGAATCAGGTACTATTATCCAACGGCCGGCGCCTAAGTTCACTTTCCTAGCATAAGCACCACACCTTTGAATTTCTTCAGGGCATCATTTAGTTTTTCATGAGACGTGTTATTCTGCTTGCACCTGTAGGGCCATACTTCTGGCAGTGAACATGTTACATGTGCTAAATTACATACCAGTGCACATATAGTTAATATGCTTTTTGTCCTAAGTACTCCCTCCGTTCCAAAATAGATGACCCAACTTTGTACTGAAGTTAGTACAAAGTTGAGTCATCTATTTTGGAGCGGAGGGAGTATTACTGTACTTCCTAGATATCACTTCCTACTATTTTACTTCTTGAATGCTATATTTATGATAATGGTGTCGTTCTGATGTCACATGTTGGTTCCATCAGACTACTTAATGTTCTCTATGCTTAATTACACATCAGCAAACTAGCATGTGGTCTCGCTCCTTTTTGTTTGTTTAACCCTACATTTTCTAGCTATTACATCACTGCTCCGAGCCTCTATTCATTACTTGTTTGTGTGTTCTTGATCTTCCCAAGTTGCATGACTAATTTTATGCTTCTATTAATTATGAAGCTGCCAACCCCATCAAGCAAAATATTTGTTCTTTTGGGGCTGGCACCTCGAACAAGCATAAAAATAGAGGGAAGCAGATCTATTGTCGTGTATGCACACACCCTTCTTTCATTAGTTTAGATGAACCATTGATGATCAATTCGGACCAGTGCATGCGATTAAAATTAATTTTACCTAAATAGAGGGTGCAGAATAAAGTACAGCAACTAGATTTGCAACCACGGGATGCTGACGATATCTTCAAAGAACATTGCAACAGCAGCGAGGCTTCACAACAACATATGGTAAGCCAGTGTATTTTAGTACATGTGAAATGTAATGCGAGTGGGCTTCTTTCTTGACTTGTGCCCTCAACCTGTAATCCTACCGAATTACAAATAGTTCAGTTGTCTACTTTGCTATATTGCTTGATTCGAATGCTTGTTTGTTGTTACGCTATACCTGAGTTGGCCAATATGTCAGCAGTGCATGTTGTGCTATCGTAAAGAAATGCATGCCCATTTCATTTGAGTCCTTAACTTTTCCTCTCAACTTCATCACAAGACTGTCTTGTAGTTTATTTTAGGCCACACTGTTAGGTGCTTCCTCAGATTATTTCAACTGCTTAGATGCCTTGGCAACTTAAATATAGCGGTGGTACACTCCCTTTCAACTAGGGATGTCAACTGGGTCCTGTTTAATCCTGATTAAAGTCCACTAGTGGTATGATAGTTCAAAAGAGTTTTTGTTTTTTGAGGAAAATGAACTAGGGAGGTAGCAAAAACTAACTAGATGGGCTGGCGGATGTCGTTTATTTGCCACTTACATCCCTAGTTTCATCTTACCATTTTAATTTCTTTTCGGCTAATGCTGCTTTGAACCATTTAAATATAGCTTGCCATGCTCAGCAATAATTCGTCTGTCATTTACCATGTAAGCTTACTGCCTAGATCATACGATAACTATCTCTCACTTATGTCCGGCGGAAACCTTTCAGGACGCCGTTCACACTAGGACACAATGTACAACCCCAGAATCTATTTGTGGAAGCAGTGCTCCATCCATGTCACCAGATGGTAGCAGTTCAGAGGCAACACCGCCGAAGAGCAGTCTGAGCACAGATATTATAGTGCTTGAGGCTCTACTACAGGCAGAAAGAGATGGTGTGGCTGCCATGAATGAGGTAATCTTTATCTTGAGGCTGGAAATTACGGAATTAGCGGCACGCATTATGCAAGCAGCCCAAGAATTGGAGGAAGTAAGAATGTTGCACTTGAAGACGGAGGAGTCCTGCTGTTTCTGCTATCTGATGCCCAAGGTAATCCCGGTTCTTCTTTAGATACCAGTTGAAATTGTCATTAGATTATTGTACTTGCATGTTGTGTCATGTCTCTGAATGGATTATGTTGCAAGACCCCCTATGTTGTCCATGTGTGGTAATGATCCGAATTTTTTAAGCGAGGTAATCCTCAGTACTTCTATGATTGACATAAGGTGAACTGTTTTTCGTGTGAGCATATTGTATTGGATGAAATAACTGTTTGACTCAGAGTGTATCCAACCTACTAAATTTGAAGATCACGACATTTCTAAATCATAATCATATATAAAGGTGGAAAAAAATCTTTGTTGTGGTTTTGAAGAAATAAATAACAAAACGTAGATTTATCTGTGGATATTTGTAATCGAATACAAATTGGATTGGAATTTAGTTTGTCAGGGCCCAGGGCAAACGTGAATGCTAATTCTCCCAAGTTTTGAACGAAGCGGCTAAACACCCACTATAATTTGTGGGCTGCCCGAAGCAAGTGTTTGCGAGATGGAAATTACTGTCTACCCCTGACACTTGACATCCTTATCGACCGGATTTACACTGATGTCGATAGGGGTAGACTAGTAACTTCAATCAGACGTGACACGATGGCCTCTGAGCCCATTCAGACACGGTGGGCGCCAAACATGGGCGGCAAAACACATTTGATTCAAGCTTGTCCGAAAGACATGTGTCTCTTCCTCCATTTCCCCATTCATACATGCTGGGCGGAAAAACAAACTCTCCTCGTCTGAAATCGATGTAGGCTCATATTTTAAATAGGGGCAGATGTGTAACTTCCCTCACACATGACACAACCGCCCTACCAGTCATCCCCGTTCATACACTATGGGCGCCAACCGTGGGCGGCAAAACACCCTCTCCTCGCCTGAAATAGTTACCGGCAAATATTTGGGAGATGCGAGATTACCGTCCTATCCCCAACCGACACGATGTCCAAAATTTTAAACAGGGGATAAGTTCGTAACTTTCCCACATTTTAGAGAAGCGCATCTCAAAGTTTGAGATCCCCCCTCCCCTCCATTTCCCCATTCATACACCATTGGCATCACGACAACCTCCGCACTGCGGCCAGCCTCCTCCGTCCGCCACCCCATCCTCCACCTTGCCGGAGCCGCTACCCCTACCCCGTCGTCCACTTCAAGAGATGGACGTCTCTCATCCACGGCCCTAGACCAGGATCCTTTCATCGCCTCCTCCCGCTTCATCGGTGTCGTCGTCCACCTTGCCCTTTCCGCTCCTACGACCGCCTCGTCCACTGCAACAGGATATTTCCCCCGACCCGGCCGTCTGCCGTCTAAAGTCTTCTTCCCCGCCACCGACAGCCATCGCACCCGCAGCACCCTCAACGTATCAGCATAAGCCTACACGGCGTCACAAGAGAGGTGGTACTCTTCCATATGTGCTTAAGTTATTGATCCCACCCGGAAAATAGATCGTAATATGTTTATTGTACTTTTCTTGTCCATACCAAATGGTAGTGGCTAGTTGAAAGCAAACATTGGTTGTGAAGTAGTTTTGTCCGGTTTGCACCTTCAGATCCGCCATGGCACAGGCACTATACTCGTAAATCTTATGGTTTCCCCCCTTTATATTCACTACCATTATCGTAGGTGCTTCGTGTCATGCTAGCACTGCTCCTCAAGACCTCAACCCAAAGCTTACGTGTTGAAATACGAATCTGATATGATGCTCATATCACTAAAACAGAGAATGTTTAATTGTTCACCTAATGTTCCTATATTCGTTTTGAAAAGCATGTGCACCACCCACTGGTCCAGCTAGTTCCACTTTCCTGATTTTTCTCTTGATGCTTATGGTTTTCCCCTTTTATCTAGTCTACTATGATCTGCGTAGGTGCTTTCTGTTGTAATAGCTTTACTTTACCCTTCAAGCTAAACAACACAACTCTCAGAATTCGAAAGCTTAGTTGTTCAAATATGATTGTGATATGATACTGATATTAGTTAACCGACACATTTAATTGGTTAGCTAAAGGTCCCACTTGAGTTTCCAAATGCATGTCGCGACATATAGTGAGACAGCATAATTGCATTTCTTTGTCACTTGTTGACCATACTTTCTTGTCCATACCAAATCTTAGTTGTTATTTCAACGCAAACATTGGTTGCTAACTACCCTTTGCACGGTTTGCAGCTTCAGATCTTCCATCCCACTGCCAGGGTCCACACTGTACTCATCATGCTTATGGTTTCCCCATTTTATGATGACCACAATCATCCTACGTGGTTCGTGACGTAATAGCACTGCTCCACCCATCGAGCTAAACAAGCTTAGTTGTACAAATTCATATATGATATTATTGCTGATATTAGTAAAACTGAGAGATGTTTAATTGGTTAGCTAAATGTTCCTACTTTTGTTTCGAAATGCATGTGAGCCACATATGGAGAGACCGGAAAGAATAGTATTTCTCTGTGCGCTCTGGTTCATCATGGGTGACCAACCGACATTGTATTGAAAGACTTGTAATATCTTCAATCTGCTTGCTCTTCTGCTCTTCTTTAATATGATACTCTTCTCTTGCGGTCGACTGGTCAGGTCGAGTTGTTCTCCCTTAGTATATTTTGAATCTGTCAGGTCAGTTCGACTTGTTCTTCTTTACTATATGTTGAAGCTGTCATCTGCGAAGTGTCATCACTTCTGGAGCTCTCATATTTTGAGTAGTAGGCCACATTATATTAATGCACACACCAAATTACAGCATGCATGGCATCTCTTAAAAGAATTGCAGAGATAGCACAAAGGGGTTTACAGGGAGGCAGTATTGGATTAGAATCACTTCTGCATTACAAACAAAATCTCACTTGTTTTTATGTTTTCATGCATGTCAGATATTGAACATTATCAAAATGAATATGAGAATGGGTGCACGAGAGGAATATTGCGGAACAATCCACTGGCTAACAAACTTGGCATGGTGGAGGTGGCCTATCTTATTCACCCATCAAGGTGCTTGCTCTAACTTTGCAAAGTTGTATTGGTCGCACATATTTTGCATCTGACCTCTTGCATTACTTCTACTTTGTTACACCATCTGCTTAGTTTAAGCATCATATATGAGTATATGCCATACCTATCCATTTTCTGTATCTATTCCATGTGTCGTCACATTATGTTTTTCCAGTCAAATGTTGTTCTTTTGTAATAGATGTCCAAAAGGAGGAGGGTGAGTGCAGATCCTCAAGGAGTACAAACTAGGTATTTGGAAAAGGTAGTGATACCTGTTAAATCAGATAGACCAGCAGCCACAGAAAACACAGGCCCAACTGTACCACACTTTACCCCTACTCCAGTGGTCAAACCCCTATTAGAACTGCTGAGAGCCCAGCGTCAGGTACTGTCTATGATATCAATTCAAAATTTGAACTCCTAAATTTCTGCATGTGCCTTACCTTCTCTCTTGTATGAAAACTAATTTCAGATGAATCTCCTTGCTCAAAGGATCATACGATCTCACAACAATACTGGGCTCTGCATTGCTCTTGTCAGTACCTCTCTCCCTTTTGCCTTGTAATGTTGTACTTAATTAATTGCTATTTGATTATGTATCATCAGTCTGCACCTAAGCTTCATTATCCTCTGTTTCTTCCAATATTATTTGATCTGTATTTACTCTTTGCAAAATGTAGAATAATGGCAATGCTTATAAAGAATTTTCTTTGGGGAATTTATTGAATTATCCTTCCATCAACATGGAGAAGGGCTTTGTCCAGCCCATGTTAACATGTAATGTAAGTTCATCCTTCTCAAGCCTTCAAACTTTGTTCTAGTATAGATTTGGATAGGCATCATTTCCTCCACTGCTATTTGCTTTGCTGTTTACATCTGATTGGATGTTTGCAACAACTACCAGTTTCAAATTGTAGTTGTAAAAACATGTTTCTTATGCAGAACAGATCCATTTATTTGCTTATATAATTGTAAAACCTGTTACGTGTCTCCCTATTTCTCTTTCAGAGTCGTATCTCTTACGCCAGGCAGAACTTTAGGGAAGATAATGAGCCAAACCATCTTGAGGACAGCGAGATGACCCCAAGGTCCTGTCTTGATGAAGACAGTGAGTTGAAGCTACTCACCAGCAGGTGTGAGACAACCTCTGTGTAGTCGTTGCCTCAATCAGTTCGACTTCTTCAGTCTCAACTTAAAGCAGAAAGGCTTGCTTCAACTCAGCTCCGACTTGAAGTCAAAGATGCAATGAAGATGTCAGAGGACTGCTCTGTGCACCATCATGCCATACATCTAGTGTTGATGCATCTATCATTGACACAACTGAGGTCTACTCAGCTTCTTCGGCTGTTTTGGGGGCCTGACCTGGCCAGGCCTAGTGCCTTCTAAAGTGCTCTCAGTTTTGTATATTCTTTTGTCAGCGCGTTTATTTGCATTGGTGGCGAACTTTGATGCCCAGTGGATGTAATATGTGTGATAGTCGTGATAGCCTAGCGTAAGTTGCTTGCTTATTTATTTCCTTGTTGTCTTGTTTATTTGTTTGCTTGTAGTCATTGCAGTTCTTTTTCCGCGGTTTGCTAGTGGCTGCAATAACCTATTTTTTTAAACTAGGCCACAATAACCATGGGCTAATATTTACTGTAGTGACACTGGGCCTCCTATGGGCCGTAGAAACAGTGGGCCTTCTACGGGCCGTAGAAACAGTGGGCCTTGTACGGGCCGTAGAAACAATGGACCTTCTATGGGCCGTAGAAACAATGGGCCTTCTATGGGTCGTATCATCAATGGGCCTTATACGGGTCGTATGATCGATTGGCCAAACATGGGCCAATAACAGGCCGCATTATGGCCGTAAACAAGCTAGAGTTGGAATCATCCATTCATGGGCCGACCATAACGGGCCATCGTTAATAGGCCGTATTTGATGACGCTATGAAAACGGCCCAACATATTAACGGACCACAAACAGACCGACTGTAACCACGGGCTGAATTTGGCCCACAAGCAGAAAATGACAGTAACGGGCCATAAGTAAATGAATGCTGGAAATGAGCCCAAGAATAAATGGGCTCTTAGAAGGCTGAAAGATAACATGTGCTGGAAACGGCCCAACGGAATAACGAGCCGTTAATGGGTATAAAGTGATAGACTGTTCATTACGGGCCAGTTTCACCATGGGCCGTTAATGGGTGTAAAGTGATACACTATTCATTACGGGCCAATTTCACCACGGGCTGTTAATGGGCCAAGATTTACAAAGGGCCTCATATGGTCCGAAAGACGTCATGGGCCATACATGGGCCAGAAGTGAAAACGGGCTGGAATCATATTGGATGGCCCAAATGACGCTACTGGGCCTAATTCGGATAGGGCGTAACGGGCCTTGGGTTAGCGGGCTGTAAATGGGCTATATGCGAACAGGCCATTAACTGGCTTTCCATGGGCCGGCCCGCCACCTTTTGACCAAGTCAAACGGGTTGGCCTTTTCACAGGAATGGGCCTCTGTTGGGCCGTGCCACGTCCCGACGTATCATAGGTGCCTTCTATCCAATTAGTGGATGACATCTGTCCCAACGATGAGCTGACATGTGTTTCCTCCAGCCAATGATGATTTTACACGTGGAAAATCCCCATTGGTCGGGGCTGTTAACGGGTTATCGGATCCAAAACCCGACCCGATAGCTTAACGGTGTTCCGTTACGGTGGATGCCACGTGTCGGTCACCCTTGACTAAAGCACTTTTGTGACGCATGATTTATCGTCATGGAAGTGGACACTTCCGTGATGATAATTTTGGTAATGTCATGGAACACTTCTACGACAGCACAGGTATGACTATCTTTTTGTCATAAAATCGTCATGGATGTACATGCATGACAAAAAACGCAACCTACTATGACAAACACGTATCATCACGGAAGTGTATTTTTTAGTGTCTTGACTTTGATCTTGTCTTCGTAGGGATATGGAGACGCTAGCTCAGAGGCTGGCGAAGAGATCCAGGGCCTCGACGGGTGACGAGCCCCCGGCAAGCACTTTACGTGCGTCGGGGATGATCTTCATCAGCCCGGAGACCAGCCCCCAGCGCAGCCCCCACCCCAGCCCCCAGCATAAGTCTATTACTTATTTCTTTATGGTGGGCATTGGAGTATGTATCCTTAGTACTGATCTTGCCGGGTTTACAAGAGGAGAATAGCAGTGGGAGGAGCCACTGAGGGGCACCCCTGACACGCCGCCCCCATCAACCACGCCAACCAGAGGGTGTCCCTGCTACGTCTTGAGCTTGCGTTGGTTTTCCTTGAAGAGGAAAGGGTGATGCAGCAATAGTAGCGTAAGTATTTCCCTCAGTTTTTGAGAACCAAGGTATCAATCCAGTAGGAGGCTCCTCAAAAGTCCCACGCACCTACACAAACAAACAAAGAACTCGCAACCAACGCAATAAAGGGGTTGTCAAACCCTTCACGACCACTTGCGAAAGTGAGATCTAATAGAGATAGTGTGATAAGATAAATATATCTTTGGTATTTTATAATATAGATGCAAAAAGTAAAGATGCAAATAAAAGTAGATTGAAAATAGATATGATAAAAGATAGACGCGGGGGGCATAGGTTTCACTAGAGGCTTCTCTCAAGATAGCATAAGTAGTGCGGTGGGTGAACAAATTACTGTCGAGCAATTGATAGAAAAGCAAATAATTATGAGATTATCTAGGCATGATCATGTATATAGGCATCATGTCCGCAACAAGTAGACCGACTCCCGCCTGCATCTACTACTATTACTCCACACATCAACCGACTCCTGCCTGCATCTAGAGTATTAAGTTCATAAAGAACAGAGTAACGCATTAAGCAAGATGACATGATGTAGAGGGATAAACTCATGCAATATGATATAAACCCCATCTTTTTATCCTCGATGGCAACAATACAATACGTGCCTTGCAACCCTTTCTGTCACTGGGTAAGGACACCACGAGATTGAACCCAAAGCTAAGCACTTCTCCCATGGCAAGAAAGATCACACTAGTAGGCCAAACCAAACTGATAATTCGAAGAGACTTGCAAAGATAACTCAATCATACATAAAAGAATTCAGAGGAGATTCAAATATTTCTCATAGATAAACTTGATCATAAACCCACAATTCATCAGATCTCGACAAACACACCGCAAAAAGAGTTTACATTGAATAGATCTCCACAAGAGAGGGGGAGAACATTGTATTGAGATACAAAAAGAGAGAAGAAGTCATCTAGGTAATAACTATGGACCCGAAGGTCTGTGGTAAACTACTCACAACTCATCGGAGGGGCTATGGTGTTGATGTAGAAGCCCTCCATGGTCGATTCCCCCTCCGGCGGAGCGCCGGCAAAGACTCCAAGATGGGATCTCGCAGATACAGAAGGTTACGGCTGTGAAAATTGTGTTTCGGTGGCTCCCTGGATGTTTTCGGGGTACGTAGGCTTATATAGGAGGAAGAAGTACGTCGGTCGCCGCCCGAGGGGCCCACGAGACAGGGGGCGCGCCCTCCCCTCTCGTGGCCGCCTCGGCTGCTTCTTGACTTGCACTCCAAGTCCTTTGGATCACGTTCGTTCCAAAAATCACGCTCCCGAAGGTTTCATTCTGTTTGGACTCCGTTTGATATTCCTTTTCTTCGAAATACTGAAATAGGCAAAAAAACAGCAATATAGGTTGGGCCTCCGGTTAGTAGGTTAGTCCCAAAAATGATATAAATGTGTAAAATAAAGCCCATAAACATCCAAAAGGGGTAATATAATAGCATGGAACAATCAAAAATTATACATATGTTGGAGACGTATCAGTCCCCCGCAAGGGTATCCACCAATGAGCCCACGTGCATGGAGGAGGAGGCGGTGGGCACAGGTGCTGGCGACTCCATCCCGACAATGGATGTTGCTGGGGAGGGAGACGCTTCCTCTCCACTCATCACAGGTAAGCTATTCACCACCGCCCCTTGCCATCTTTGTCATGATTTCCTTCTTATCTTCGTTTTGAACTTAGGTTTTGGCTCTGCCTTGCTCTCGCTTTTGGTCTCCAGATCCTCTCTTGATGGACCAGGCGGGTGTCGATGCTATGACCGAGGAGACCTCCAAGGACGCTGAGGCTGAGGCCACCAACATTGCCGCTGAGGAGGCCGCCAAGGGATCCACCGAGGAGGCCGGGAAGGCCGCTACCGAGGAGGCCACCAAGGGGCCTGCCGGGGAGGCCGGCAAGACCGCTGGCGAGGAGGCCGCCAAGGGGCCTGCCAGAGATTCCGACAAGGCCGCTGCCGAGGAGGCCACCACAAGGCCTGCCGGGGAAGCCGATGAGGCCACCACTTGGGAGGCCATCAAGGAGCCTGCCGGGGAGGAGGTGGTTGATGACCATCCTCTTCCTCTTTAGCCCCTGCCCCGAACAGGTATTTGAAGGTGGGTGATGATCTGTTCGTCAACCTCCCAGGGATGGCAAGCACCAAAGCGCCAACCGAAGGGGAGGTGTTCGACGATGAGGTCCTCACGGCTGCCGGGCTCCAGGTTGTTGATGAACCGAGCACCAACATCAGCAGCACCAAGGAAGATCAGCTCCTCCAGGCCATGAGCACCAATTTCTAGAAGCTCCAGGCACTCTATCGCGCCCGCCACGACAAGGTGGACTCTAGGATGGTAGTTGTGGACAAGGCCGAAGCAGACTTTCAGGAGCGTGTTGCTCAGATGCAGGTCTAGTTCACCGAGGCCCGGGAGGATCTGAAGGCCACCCAGGTCCAGCTGGATGAGCGCCAATGAGAGCTTCTCCTGAAGCAGGCTGACTTTGACAAGGCCCAAGAGGTGGGAAAGGCAAAGGCCTCCAAAGACGAATCTAACCAGACGCAGCACTGCATCTTGCTTGACGCCCAAGAGGAGGACTTGGTTGCCCATGAAGCGGCGCTTGCTGCCAAGCTTCACGCCAAGGACAAAGAAGTTGAAGGGCTTGTCGTGCAGCAGACCCAGGAGCTGAACCGGAAGCACAAAGAAGCACTTGATGCTTTGTCCCTGGACCATGCCGGCAAGCTGAAGGAGGCCGTCAACGGGGCCAAAGCCGCAGAGGCCGCCAAAAATGAGTTGGTCAGCAAGGTAGAGAAGCTGGAGCTGGAGCTGGAGGAGCTGAGGAAGGAGATCTCGAGGCTGAAGAAGGACAGGGACATGACTATCCACACTTTGGCAGATTTGCAGGTCACCATCTCCGACAAGACCAAGCTGCTCTCCAATGCCAACAACTCCATCACTGTTCTGAAGCTGGAGCTAGAGACTATGGAAAGGATGCTTTCAGAGACCAGGGCACGCGAGAAGACCCTAATCAAGGATCTTGCGGATGAGAGGCAGCTGCTGCAGGACGCCGCCACCACCCACAACGAGCTTGTGGCCAGCACGAAGCTTTGGACCAGCCACCTTGTGGATGTTGCGGAGAGGCTCACCACGCAGCTGTCAGCCATGGGCATGCCGAGCTTCAGGTTCTCTCATGAGGTGAACATGACCGACAGTGCCAGGCCGACCCTGTTCTTTGAGCGTGTCCTCGACGCCCTGAAGCTGCTCCACTCCAACAGGGCAACTTATCTGGCCGAGGAGGCCCGGAAGCTTTGCCGGGGTGCCCAGACCAAGGTGCTCGCCAAGGTGGCGTACTGGAACCCCGACGTCGACTTCGCCAATGCGCTCTAGAGCTTGCCGGAGGGTGTGGACCTCTAGGTGCTCGAGGAGCGCATCGAGCCCATCATTAGCTGCATCGGTAGAGTCAAGAGGCTGGAGGGCCAGCACCGGGATTAGCTACCCCATTCCTTGTTGCCGCTGCGAGTTTGCATCCATGACAATTTATCTTAAGTTAGAACTACGTCAATCACTGATGTAATATAACTTTCACTATGCTTTAAATTGAATGCATGTTATTTCCCTGTTCGATCTCTCTTTGTACGTGCTGCACCCTATGCTTAGTTGGATAGGCTTTCCGACGCGTTAACCCTTTCCATGGGTGCTTCGAAGGACGGATCCTTAGTAGCCTGCTTAGGGGTGTCGCTGTCGGGCAAGCCACCTTGCCGTTCTTGGTGCAGCCACTTGAGCTGTTGAGCGGAGTCGAAACAGAACAAGGGCGTTGCCAATAGTGGCAGGGTTCCTTCGCATGCAGGTTTTTCATACAAAAACCAAGACCCTTCAAGGAAAATAACCTCACAAAAAGGAAATTACTCATGGTTTGGCGTGACTTAGCTTTTTGTTGCCGCGCAGATCATCGTTGCGGCTGCAGACGATGCCGCTCGCCTGGCTTCTCACACCAGGGTGGCGTGGATGATCTTGATCTCCACTGCCCCTAGTGTCTGCCATGTTGCCCGTTCATGCTGGCACGGGCGAAGCGACTCCAGACGAACCGACCACTACGATCATCTTCTTCTTCGGAGGCATGGCGATGAAGAAACTGCTGCACTAACTGCTAGACCAGGTTCTCACAACTTCAACCCCCTACCTGGTGTGCCAAGGATGTCGGGGAAACAAACACCTATGGGATCAGGGGCGATCCCTTCTATGGTTAGTGGGGAGAGAGCTGCACGAAGAGTAGGTCTAGCGATCAGCGCGAGGGATTTTTACCTAGGTTCGGGCCGCAAAGGTGCGTAAAACCCTAGTCATGCTGGTCTGTATATTTTGTGTTCTTGAGCTCTTGAACTAGCTGTAATGCATGCCCAATTCAAAAAGATCCTCTCTCAGTACGCCTCGGGCCTCCTTTTATATGTCAAAGGGGTTGCCACAGCGGCACACAGGAGGTGGAAAGTATCTACAGTGTATGAGCTTATCGCTCGGCACCGTAGGACAAACGCATTTAATGCGCTGCCTACGTGCCCTCTTGCTTTATCGGCGATGGCAACAGAAGTCGTCCCGTCCGTCTCCGCCCTTCCTTGCTTTGACATGTGTCTAGGCAGACGAGGCTTGCAGTGCCACGCTGGCTAGCTAGCTGATGTGTTGGCATGATGGTAGAGCCTCCACGAAGATCTGCACGCCACCACGCAGGCGTCTTCCTAGTTGGCAAGCTGGTCGTTGCACTGGAGTGGTGGTGAACTGGAAAAACCTTGTTGTCGGGGGCCTCGCGATCGTCCCTGGCAAGGGTCTTACCGGGGGTCTTCGTCTTCTAGTCCCACGTGGACCTGCAAGCTATCAATCTTCGCAAAGATCTACATGCTACTTTGCACGCACCTTCTGAGCCTTGGCCTTAACGTTGCCAATGGTGTCAAAGCTCTCCGCCTCAAGGGTGATGGCCTTGCTGGTGCTTCGTGGGTCGTCCCGGCAAGGAGCTTGCCGGGGCTACGCGAGACGCCCAGGCAAGGATGTTGCTGGGGGGAGGTCCAGGTTGTCCTCTAATCTTTGTTTACTGTCTTGATTGTCAGTCTTGGTAGTCCTCTGTTTTGCCTTCCTCTGCCCTGCGAGGCTCTGTTGCAAGCGTGGCTACGACTGCCTATGCACAAGTAAGGGGTACAAAAAGAGCCCATACTTTTGTACACCGACAGTAATGCTAATTTTTTCTGGAGGAATGTGGTGATGTCGGAAGAAGAAACAAGTGAGGGGGCCTAAATGGGGACCACAACCCACCAAGGCGTGCCTGGGGGTCCTGGCACTCCCAGATGGGTTGTGCCCACCTGGTGCACCTCCCTCTGATATTATTGGCACCAGAAATTCTTAAATATTCAGAAAAAATCGTATTAAATTTTCAGAGCATTCTGAAAACTTTTATTTTTGGGTCATTTTTTTATTGCACGAAAAACTCAAAAAACAGACAACGCATGGCATTTTATTTTATTTAACTAAGAAAAACAGAAAACAAAAGGTATGGACAGAAGGTAGTGCTCACTAAATTCATCAACTTCATACCTCTAAAAAATGATCCATTAATAAGGTTGATCAAGTCTTATTAACAACCACTTTTGATTAGCATGAAATCGAAGAACTTTCATAAATCACTAAGTTACCTCAACGGGGATATGAATGTCCCCAACAATAAGAATTTCATATTTCTTTTTAGCAGTAGGTAGAGGTAGTTGAAAACTTCCAATACTGATTGTCGGAGATTTTTTAATAACATTAATACCATTCACTTGGAATTGTTTCTTCGGAAAGTGCACCGTATGCTCAATACCGTTGATATGAAAAGTGACCTGGATTTTATTGCAATCAATAACAACCCCTGCAGTATTCAAGAAGGGTCTACCAAGGATAATCGACATGTTGTCATCCTCGGGCATCTCAAGTATAACAAAGTCAGTCAAAATAGTAACATTAGCAACATCAACGGGCACATCCTCACAAATATCGATAGGTATGGCAGTTGATTTTTTAGCAATTTGCAAATATATTTCAGTAGGTGTGAGTTTATTCAAATCTAGTCTTTTATACAAATAGAAAGGCATAACACTAACACCAGCTAAATCACATAAAGCAGTTTTCACATAGTTTCTTTTAATGGAGTAAGGTATAGTTTGTATTCCCGGATCTCCAAGTTTTTAGGTACTTCATCTTTAAAAGTATAGTTAGAAAGCATAGTGGAGACTTCAGCTTCCAGAATTTTTCTCTTATTGGTGATGATGTCTTTCATGTACTTTGCATAAGGAGGCATTTTTAAGATATCAGTCAAGCGAGTGCGCAAAAAGACTGGCCTAATCATTTTGGCAAAGCATTCAAATTCTTCATCATCTTTCTTTTTAGTTGACTTGGGTGGAAAGGGCATAGGCTTTTGAACCCATGGTTCTCTTTCTTTACCGTGTTTTCTAGCAATAGAGTCTCTTTTATCATATCTTTTATTCTTGGGTTCTGGGTTATCAAGATCAACAACTGGTTCTATCTCAACATCATTGTATGGTTCTTTATTATTTGGTTGAGTGTCTTCATGAACATCATCATTATGTTTTTCATTATCAGAAGGTGAGTGTTCATTACCAGATTGAGTTTCAGCATCAGAGATAGAAACTTCATTATCATTATAAGGAGGTTTTTCTATTTCAGGTTCACTAGAGGTATGCAAAGTCCTATCATTCTTCTTTTTCTTTTTCTTTTTAGAAGGACTAGGTGCATCAGTGTTAATTCTTTGAGAGTCTTGTTCAATTCTTTTTGGGTGTCCCTCAGGATAAAGTGGTTCCTGAGTCATTTTACCTCCTCTAGTTGCTACTCTAACAGCAAAGTTACTTATATTATTGTTCATTTCATCAAGCAACTCTCTTTGAGATTTAGCAACTTGTTCTAATTGAGTTTGAACCATATCAGAGTTGTATTTCAAGTCACTTAAGCGAGCAATCATATTAGAGTTGTATTTCAATTGTTTCATAACATTTTCATTGAAGTGATCTTGCTTTCTAATGTAATTATCAAACTCATAAAGGCAGTGACTAGGGTGTTTATTTCGAGGATCATCACTATCACTGAATTTCATTAAAGATTTTACCTCTACCACCTTAGGTCACGGTGGTGCTTCAAGCCCATTTATTTCTTCAATAGGTGGTAAATTTTTAACATCCTCTCCTTTAATACCTTTTCCTTTCATAGATTTCTTTGCCTCTTGCATATCTTCAGCACTGAGATATAAAGTACCCCTCTTCTTCGGAGTGGGTTTAATCGGTGTTTCAGGAGGAGTCCAATCATCATAATTTTTTCAATATGTTATTCAATAATTCTTTAGCTTGCGCAATAGTTCGTTCCCTGAAAACACAACCAACACAACTATCTAGGAAATCCCTAGAAGCATCGGTTAGTCCATTATAGAAGATATCAAGTATTTAATTTTTCTCAAGTGGATGATCAGGAAACGCATTAAGCAATTGGAGAAGCCTCCCCCAAGCTTGTGGGAGACTCTCTTCTTCAATTTGCACAAAGTTAAATATTTCCTGTAAGGCAGTGATGTCTACTACACAACCTTCTTCTTGTAGACGTTGTTGGGCCTGCAAGTGCACAGGTTTGTAGGACAGTAGCAAATTTCCCTCAAGTGGATGACCTAAGTTTTTTCAATCCATGGGAGGCGTAGGATGAAGATGGTCTCTCTCAAACAACCCTGCAACCAAATAACAAAGAGTCTCTTGTGTCCCCAACACACCCAATACAAAGGTAAATTGTATAGGTGCACTAGTTCGGCGAAGAGATGGTGATACAAGTGCAATATGGATAGTAGATAAGAGTATTTGTAATCTGAACTTATAAAAACAGCAAGGTAACTAATGATAAAAGTGAGCATAAACGGTATTGCAATGATAGGAAACAAGGCATATGGTTCATACTTTCACTAGTGCAAGTTCTCTCAACAATAATAACATAGATAGATCATATAACAATACCTCAACATCCAACAAAGAGTCACTCCAAAGCCACTAATAGCGGAGAACAAACGAAGAGATTATGGTAGGGTATGAAACCACCTCAAAGTTATCCTTTCTGTTCTCTCTATTCAAGAGTTCGTAGTAAAATAACATGAAGCTATTCTTTCCCCTCAATCCATCATAGAGTTCATACTAGAATAACACCTTAAGACACAAATCAACCAAAACCCTAATGTCACCTAGATACTACATTGTCACCTCAAGTATCCGTGGGCATGATTATACGATATGCATCACACAATCTCAGATCCATCTATTCAACCAACACAAAGTACTTCAAAGAGTGCCCCAAAGTTTCTACCGGAGAGTCAAGACGAAAACGTGTGCCAACCCCTATGCATAGGTTCATGGGGGGAACCCGCAAGTTGGTCACCAAAACATACATCAAGTGGCACATGATATCCCATTGTCACCACAGATAAACACGGCAAGACATACATCAAGTGTTCTCAAATCCTTAAAGAATCAATCCGATAAGATAACTTCAAAGGGAAAACTCAATCCATTACAAGAGAGTAGAGGGGGAGAAACATCATAAGATCCAACTATAATAGCAAAGCTCGCAATACATCAATATCGTGCAATAGAGAGAACACGAGAGAGAGAGAGAGAGAGAGAGAGAGAGAGAGATGAAACACATAGCTACTGGTACATACCCTCAGCACCGAGGGTCAACTACTCCCTCCTCATCATGGATAGAGCCGGGATGATGAAGATGGCCACCGGTGACGGATCCCCCCTCTGGCAGGGTGCCGGAACGGGCTCCCGAGAAGTTTTTGGTGGCTACAGAGGCTTGCGGCGGTGGAACTCCCGATCTATCTTATGTTCTGATGTTTTTAGGGTATGTAGGCTTATATAGGCGAAAGAAGTCGGTCGAGGGAGCCTCGAGGGGCCCAAAAGAGGGTAGGGCGCGCCCCCCTATCTCGTGGCCTCCTCGAGGATCTTCTGACGTGAACTCCAACTCTCCCGGATCATATTCTTCCTAAAAATCACGCTCCCGAAGGTTTCATTCCTTTTGGACTCCGTTTGATATTCCTTTTCTTCGAAAAACAGGAAATAAAACAGCAATATGGGCTGGGCCTCTGGTTAATAGGTTAGTCCAAAAAGTAATATAAAAGTGTATAATAAAGCCCATAATCATTCAAAACTGATAGCAAAATAGCATGAATGCTTCATAAATTATAGATACGTTGGAGACGTATCAGCATCCCCAAGCTTAATTCCTACTCGTCCTTGAGTAGGTAAATGATAAAAGAAAAAATTTATGAAGTGTGAATGCTAGAAGGTGCACAAGTTTGATCAATGATAATTTCAATCACCTTTTCTAGCCTGATTATATGTCATAACAGTAGTTCATCTCATAAAACTTCTCACGAATAAGTAACAAGCAATTCTCATGTTAAAGCATAGACCATAAACTTTCTTGAAAACTAGCAAACTTCATTCTTAGTCATCAAACAATTGCAATTCATCTTATTTTCAGGAATAGCAACTCCACATACTCAACTATCATATAGTATTCTACAATTGCTAACACTCACGCAATACTAATGGTTATGGAGTTTCAATCGAACACTGAGAAAGATAGGGGCTTATAGTGTTGCCTCCCAACGTATTCACCTTTGGGTGATGTCAACAATAATAGTTCATGCTAACTTACATCCAATTGGATATATATATTAGGATCACCCCAACACAAAGTCTTGCCAAAGGATAAAATGAAAAAGGGAAAGGTGAAGATCACCTTGATTCTTGCATAAAGTAAAAGACATAAAGTAAAAGATAGGCCCTTCACAGAGGGAAGCAGAGGTTGTCATGCGCTTTTAGGGTTGGATACAAAAAATCTTAATGCGAAAGAACGTCACTTTATATTGCCACTTGTATATGGACCTTTATTATGCAGTCCGTCACTTTTATTGCTTCCATAACAAGATCGTACAAAGCTTATTTTCTCCGCAGTAATAAGTCATGCATATTTAGAGAGCAATTTTTATTTCTTGCACCGATGACAACTTACTTGAAGGATCTTACTCAATCCATAGGTAGGTATGGTGGACTCTCATGGCAAAAACTGGGTTTAAGGATATTTGGAAGCACAAGTAGTATCTCTACTTGGTGCAAGGAATTTTGGCTAGCATGAGGGGGAAAGGCAAGCTCAACATGTTTGAATGATCCATGACAATATACATTAACTGAGATGTGAGAAAACATAACCCATTATGTTGTCTTCCTTGTCCAACACCAACTCTTTAGCATGTCATACTTAATGAGTGCTCACAATTATAAAATATGTCTAGGATAGTATATTTATATGTGTAAACTCTCTTCTTTCAATATTCTTTCATGAATTGTTTAAATGACCAATACAATACGTGATAACCTTCAATAAACCTCTACTTCTTAGATGTGAAGTCACTACTCCCCATGGGATAAGCAAATGAGACATATATAATTTCAGATTTATGACAATCAACTCATTCAACAATTTACTCATAGAATATAAGTGAAGCACACGAGTAAATGACAAACTACTCCAAAAAGATAAGAGTGAAGATCAATGAGTAGCTAAATAATTACGGAACTATGTGAAGACTCTCTCTCATTTAAGAATTTCAGATCTTGGTATTATATTCAAACAGCAAGCAAAACAAAATAAAATGACATTGCAAGGATAGCACAACTCATGTGAAGAAGCAATAACTTAGGCTCAACCGATACTAACCGATAGTTGTTTGAAGAAGAAAGGTGGGATGCCTACCGCGGAATCCCCAAGCTTAGATGCTTGAGACTTCTTGAAATATTATCTTGGGGTGCCTTGGGCATCCCCAAGCTTGAAATTTGTGTCTCCTTAATTCCTCTCATATCATGGTTTCTCTTTTTACCAAAAGCTTCCTCCACAACAAACTCAACAAGAACTCGTGAGATAGGTTAGTATAAACCAATGCAAAACCTTATGATTTTATACTGTAACAAATCACTAAAATAATTATTCAACACTGCATACTAAATGCCTCTGCATATTTAATACTCCTATCCTCAAATAGAATCATTAAACAAGCAAACATACGTAAACAATGCAAACATAACAGCAATCTGCCAAAACAGTACAGTCTGTAAAGAATGCAAGAGTATCAATACTTCCCTAACTCCAAAAATTATAAAAAAATACTACGCTGTAGAAGATTTATCAGAGATCAATATGCAAAAAGATTCAACATTATACCATTCTCTGACTTTTCTAGGGAATTTTGGCAACAGCAGTAAACTTTCTGTTTTGAAACAGCAACATGTATACTTGCAAAATAAGCATGGTAAAGGCTATCCTTGACATTTTTATTGAAAATAAAGATGAAAAACATTTTTATAAATAACAGCAAGCAAATACTATCAAAATAAAATTACGCTCCAAGCAAAACACATATCATGTGGTGAATAAAAATATAGCTCCAAGTAAGGTTACCGATGGACGAAGACGAAAGAGGGGATGCCTTCCGGGGCATCCCCAAGCTTAGGATCTTGGTTGTCCTTGAATATTACTTTGGGGTTCCTTGGTAATCCCCAAGCTTAGGCTCTTTCCACTCCTTATTCCATAGTCCATCGAATCTTTACCCAAAACTTGAAAACTTCAACCACACAAAACTTGTAAGCTCCGTTAGTATAAGAAAATAAAACCACCACTTAGGTACTGTAATGAACTCGTTCTAAATTCATATTGTTGTTAAACCTACTGTATTCCAAGTTCTCTATGGTTCATAACCTTACATATTAGCCATAGATGCATCAAAATAAGCAAACAACACACGAAAGGCAGAATCTATCAAAAACAGAACAGTCTGTAGTAATCTGTATCAAACGTATACTTCTGGAACTCAAAAAGATCTGAAATAAATTGGTGGACCTGAGGAATTTGTCTATTAATCATCTGCAAAAAGAATCAACCTAAAAGCACTCTCCAGTAAAAAAATGGCAGCAAATCTCGTGAGTGCAAAAGTTTCTGTTTTTTACAGCAAGATCACATAAACTTCACCCAAGTCTTCCCAAAGGTTCTACTTGGCACAAACACTAATTAAAACATGAAACCACATCTAACCAAAGGCTAGATGAATTATTTATCACTAAACAGGAACAAAAAGTAAGAAGCAAAATTAAAGTTGGGTTGTCTCCCAACAAGCGCTATCGTTTAACGCCCCTAGCTAGGCATGATGATGACAATGATGCTCATATAAAAGATAAGAATTGAAACATAACGAGAGAATCATGAAGCATATGACTAGCACATTTAAGTCTAACCCACTTCCTATGAATAGGGATTTTGTGAGCAAACAACTTATGGGAACAATAATCAACTAGCATAGGAAGGTAACACAAGCATAGCTTCAAGATTTTAAGCACATAGAGAGGAAACTTGACATTATTGCAATTCCTACAAGCATATGTTCCTCCCTCATAATATTTCAGTAGCATCATGAATGAATTTAACAATATAACGAGAACCTAAAGCATTCTTTCATGATCTACAAGCATAGAAAATTTACTACTCTCCACATAAGCAAAATTCTTCTCATGAATAGTAGTGGGAGCAAACTCAACAAAATAATTATCATGTGAGGCATAATCCAATTGAAAACTAAGATCATGATGACAGGTTTCATGGTTATAATTATTCCTAATAGCATACAAGTCATCACAATAATCATCATAGATAGCAACTTTGTTCTCATAATCAATTGGAACCTCTTCCGAAATAGTGGAATCATCACTAAATAAAGTTGACACTCTTCCAAATCCACTTTCATCAATATAATCATCATAAATAGGAGGCATGCTTTCATCATAATAAATTTGCTCATCAAAACTTGGGGGACAAAAAATATCATCTTCATCAAACATAGCATCCCCAAGCTTGTGGCTTTGCATATCATTAGCATCATGGATATTCAAGGAATTCATACTAAAAACATTGCAATCATGCTCATCATACAAAGATCTAGTACCAAATATTTTAATGCATTCTTCTTCTAGCACTTGAGCACAATTTTCCTTTTCATCATACTCACGAAGCATATTAAAAAGATGAAGCATATGAGACAAACTCAATTCCATTTTTTTTTGTAGTTTTCTTTTATAAACTAAACTAGTGATAAAACAAGAAACAAAAATATTCGATTGCAAGATCTAAAGATATACCTTCAAGCACTCACCTCCCCAGCAACGGCGCTAGAAAAGAGCTTGATGTCTACTACACAACCTTCTTCTTGTAGATGTTGTTGGGCCTGCAAGTGCACATGTTTGTAGGAAAGTAGCAAATTTCCCTCAAGTGGATGACCTAAGGTTTTTCAATCCGTGGGAGGCGTAGGATGAAGATAGTCTCTCTCAAACAACCCTGCAACCAAATAACAAAGAGTCTCTTATGTCCCCAACACACCCAATACAATGGTAATTGTATAGGTGCACTAGTTCGGCGAAGAGATGGTGATACAGGTGCAATATGGATAGTAGATAAGAGTATTTGTAATCTGAAATTATAAAAACAGCAAGGTAACTGATGATAAAAGTGAGCGTAAACGGTATTGCAATGATAGGAAACAAGGCATAGGGTTCATGCTTTCACTAGTGCAAGTTCTCTCAACAATAATAACATAGATAGATCATATAAAAATCCCTCAACATGCAACAAAGAGTCACTCCAAAGCCACTAATAGCGGAGAACAAACGAAGAGATTATGGTAGGGTACGAAACCACCTCAAAGTTATCCTTTCTGTTCTACCTATTCAAGAAATCGTAGTAAAATAACATGAAGCTATTCTTTCCGCTCAATCCATCATAGAGTTTATACTAGAATAACACCTTAAGACACAAATCAACCAAAACCCTAATGTCACCTAAATACTCCATTGTCACCTCAAATATCCGTGGGCATGATTATACGATATGCATCACACAATCTCAGATCCATATATTCAACCAACACAAAGTACTTCAAAGAGTGCCCCAAAGTTTCTACCGGAGAGTCAAGACAAAAACGTGTGCCAACCCCTATGCATAGGTTCATGGGGGAAACCCGCAAGTTGGTCACCAAAACATACATCAAGTGGCACATGATATCCCATTGTCACCACAGATAAACACGACAAGACATACATCAAGTGTTCTCAAATCCTTAAAGAATCAGTCGGATAAGATAACTTCAAAGGGAAGACTCAATCCATTACAAGAGAGTAGAGGGGGAGAAACATCATAAGATCCAACTATAATAGCAAAGCTCGCGATACATCAAGATCGTGCCATAGAGAGAACACAAGAAAGAGAGATAAAACACATAGCTACTGGTACATACCCTCAGCCCCGAGGGTGAACTACTCCCTCCTCATCATGGATAGTGCCGGGATGATGAAGATGGCCACCGGTGAGGGATCCCCCCTCCGGCAGGGTGCCGGAACGGGCTCCTGAGAGGTTTTTGGTGGCTACAGAGGCTTGCGGCGGCGGAACTCCCTATCTATCTTCTGTTCTGATGTTTTTAGGGTACGTAGGCTTATATAGGCGAAAGAAGTCGGTTGGGGGAGCCTCGAGGGGCCCACGAGAGGGTAGGGCACGCCCCCCTATCTCGTGGCCTCCTCGAGGATCTTCTGACGTGAACTCCAAGTCTCCCGGATCATATTCTTCCTAAAAATCGCACTCCCGAAGGTTTCATTCCGTTTGGACTCCGTTTGATATTCCTTTTCTTCGAAATACTGAAACAGGCAATAAAATACCAATATGGGCTGGGCCTCCGGTTAATAGGTTAGTCCCAAAAGTAATATAAAAGTGTATAATATAGCCCATAATCATTCAAAACAGATAATAAAATAGCATGAATGCTTCATAAATTATAGATACGTTGGAGACGTATCAGGCAACTTGTTTCTTATGAGCAGAGAAATATTTTTCAGAGAAGTAATAAATCATATCCTGGGGACTATGCACACAACCAGGAGCAAGAGTATTGTACCAAGATTTAGCATCACCCTTTAACGAGAATGGAAATAATTTGAGGATATAGTAATAGGAAATAATCTCATCATGAGCAAAAAGGGTGGCTATGTTAATCAACTTAGTAAGATGTGCCACAACAGTTTCAGTTTCATAACCATGGAAAGGATCAGATTCAACCAAAGTAATTAACTCTTGTTTGACAAAGAATTCATAATCCTTATCATCAATAAAGATAGGTGAAGTAGCAAACTTAGGATCACATTTCATTTTAGCATTCAGAGATCTTTCTTTATACTTGCATAATAATTTTTCTGGATCATCCCTATCCTTACAAGCAAGAATATCTCTAGTTGCCTCCTCATTCATAGCATAACCTTCCGGTACATTTGGCAATTCATATCTAGGATGGCTAGTTCTAGTAGGTGTTTCAAGATTTTTAGTTTCAAGCTCATCATCAGTTTCAACAATATCATGCTGTCTTACTCTAAGAATTTGTTCACCAAGAAATTCGCCTAGTGGCACATCATCATCAAGCACGGTACAAGCATCATCATGAGTAGCATTCATAGCAGAAGAAGCATCATCAATAACCTGCGACATATCAGAATTAATAGCATGTGGTGGTGTTGCAAGTTTAGTTATAACAGAAGGTGAATCTAAAGCAGAGCTGGATGGCAGTTCCTTACCTCCCCTAGTCTTTGAGGGAAAAATCTTAGTCTTAGCATCCTTCAGATTCTTCATAGTGATAATATGATAATAATCCCAAGTGACTCAACAAATATAGCTATGCTCCCCGACAACGGCGCCGGAAAAAGGTCTTGATAACCCACAAGTATATGGGATCGCAACAATTTTCGAGGGTAGAGTATTTAACCCAAATTTATAAATTTGACACAAGGGGAGCCAAAGAATACTTGCAAGTATTAGTAGCTGAGTTGTCAATTCAACCACACCGGGAGATTAATTATCTGCAACAAAGTGATCAGCAGCAAAGTAATATGATAGTTTTGATAGTAGTAGCAACATAAATAGTAACGGTAACAGTGATAGCAATGGTTTTGTAGCAGTAACAATGGAAGTAGCAAAGTAGTAACTATAAGGTAAATTTGTAGGCATTCTGTCGGTGATTCGTTGGATGATATTCATCATGAGACAATTATAACCTAGGGCGATACGACTCTAGCTCCAGTTCATAAATATTCCGTAAATAGTCATACGTGCTTATGGAAAGAACTTGCATGACATCTTTTGTCCTACCATCCCGTGGCAGCGGGGTCCTATTGGAAACTAAGGGATATTAAGGCCTCCTTTTAATATAGTACCGGAACAAAGCATTAGCACACGGTGAATACATGAACTCCTCAAACTACGGTCATCACCGGGAGTGGTCCCGACTATTGTCACTCCGGGGTTGCCGGATCATAACACGTAGTAGGTGCCTATAACTTGCAAGATCGGATCTAGAACATGGATACAATGGTGATAACATAAACAGTTCAGATTTGAAATGATGGCACCCGGGCCCAAAGTGACAAGCACTAAGCATGGAAAAGTCATAGCAACATGAATCTCAGAACATAATGGATACTCGGGATCAGGCCCTAACAAAACTAACTCGATTACATGATGAATCTCATCCAATTCCTCACCGACCAGTGAGCCTACAAAGGAATTACTCACTCCTCGTGGGGAGCATCATGGAATTGGCGATGGAGAAGGGTTGGTGATGATGAAGATCGAAGATCCCCCTCTCCGGAGCCCCAAACGGACTCCAAAGGCCTCCCGATGAAGAACAGGAGACGGCGGCGGCTCCGTCTCGTGAAACGTGATAATTCTTTCTCCTTGTTTTTTCTGGAAAAATATTATTTTTCTAGCATTGGTTTCAGGGTCTGTGGGGCCACCAGGTGGGGACAACCCACCTGGGCGCGCCCTGGTGGGTTCTGCCCACCCAGGTGCCCCCTCCGGTGGTTCTTGGCTCCAGAAATTCACTTTTATTGTACAAAAATCCTCATAAAGTTTCGTTACTTTCCGAGAACTTTTATTTTTGCACAAAAACAACACCATGGTAGTTCTGTTGAAAACAACGTCAGTTCGGGTTAGTTTCATTCAGATCATGCAAATTAGAGTCCAAAACAACAGGAAAAGCGTTAGGAAAAGTAGATACGAAGGAGACTTATCAGTTGCTTCTGCTTCAAAAGGAACATGAACCATTTATGAAATTGTAATCGACTTGATCAAAAGCTAAATGTAAGGTGGTAAAAGAATAATTACCAGTATTCTAATCAATTTCCTCGTGACCGAGTCCGTGTAAAAAAACCTTATTTTCCTTGTCCCACTTGTAGCGGGCCCTTATGAAGTCACGCTCCATGGGGTTGGTGTACTTCGCGAAGGGGTCTCCCGCGGCTTCACGTTCCGCGTCCTCCTTATCCCATATGGGCCTTTCGCCAAGGTAGCCACAACTTTTGAGGTGTTGGTTCCCCGTGTTCCTCTGCTAAAGGCTCCTGAATTTCGCAGCCTCAGCCTTGGCTGCCTTGGTAGTGCAAGTGTCCTTGAACTTTTGGAACTCTTTCGTAAGTGTCAGATTTTCCTCCAGAATCTTGGACAAGGGTTCCTCAGTCTCAATAGCTCATTTCACCCTCCCTTTCCAGGAGCCAAATAATTGTTGAACATGCCCATGGTGTGATTGTTAATATTTTTCATCTTCGGATCATCCCACATTTGTTCTATGATGTCATCCCAGTCAGAGAACTTGAATCTATTTTGCAAGTTCGTTAGGAGCAACTGCCTCAAATGTTCTTTACCCCTTAAGTCATCGTTGTTGATGCTCGCGCAATCCCATAGGATGCATCCAACTTGGTTCCCATAGCACTTGCGAGGTTCTTCCGGCTCTAATGGCTCAAAGTTGCCACGAGCCATATTTGTGATCACTAGTCGTTCGATGCTGAGTTTGTTAGGTTTTCGTATCGTTTGCTTCTTCTTTTCGGTAGCGGCTTCAGCGCCGGTACCTTCCCCGCCGGTATCTTCCCCTCCGGTACCTTCCCCCCCGATCACGGTGCCGCCATCAGTGTCGGCGCCGTTGGTGTCGATGTCGGCGTCAATACCATCATCGAGGCCGCCCTGCAAACCTTGAATGTGCTTAGTAGACAAAAAGTCGAGCTACTATTGTTCACCCTCAGAATCCATCTCGTCTACATCATGGTCAGAAGGCCCGGTTTCTTCGTTTTCGACATGTTTCCTACGATTAAGTCTCCTTGTTTAATTCTAAAACTATAATAAAATCAGAAATGACATAAAAAGGTCTATGGTTTGCTGGAATGCCGTTTCATTCCCGTTGCAACAAATCTCAGCACTCCATATGCCTACTTTCTAGAACAAGTCATGCCAAAATTCACGGGAAATTTCGGCATGACCTTTGCTAAAAAGTGGACATATCGAGCGCCTGAAATTCGCTGGAATAATGGAAATGAATCAATGTTCCGGGGAAACATAGGGCACTCGGATCATTTACCCTGCACATAACCATGATTTTCCAAATACGACATGTCCAAAATATCACATGTACAAATTCCAAACATCACATGTCCACATATCAGATGACCACTTCAAATTTGCATATAACAGCAAGAAAAATTTAGAACTTGAAACTAAATTCAGCCTACCTAAATTTCTGTCCTAATTTGAAACCTAACTAAATTTTTGTCCTAATTTGAAAACCTAGTTAATTTCCTACTAATTAACTAGGTTCATACTACCTAATCTGTCCTAGGGTAAATACTAATTCACCTAGGGTTAATCAATTCTATTTTATATTTAAATAGCAACAATTGCTTTAACTAAAATAAATAAATACCTAGAATTTGGCTAACTACACCTAAAACACCTAGAAGTCATTTAACCCATACCAATTCTGTTCTTAATTAACTAGGTTCATACCAACTAATTAACTATAGGGATCATACTAATTTTATTTTTTTAAATAGCAACAATTTGTCCTAGTTTTTTTAACTAGGGTGCATACTAATTCTAATTAACTAACTACCACTAAAAAATAGCCTAGGGTTCATACTAATTCTAATTAACTAACTACCACTAACATATATATATATAGAGAGAGAGAGAGAGAGAGCAAAGAGCAGAGAAGAAGGGAGGGGAGAGGGCTTACAGAGGGCAGAGAGAGATGGCATCGGGGGAGGGCGAGGGTAGGGCTCCGGCGAGGTCGAGGGCGATGGCAGGGCTACAGCAAGGTCGAGGAGGAGGCAGAGACTCCGGCGAGGGAGAGGACAGGGCTCCGACGACGCTCGAGGCAGGGGCGCCATGAGGTCGAAGGCAAGGGCAGGGCTCCGGCGGAGCTCGAGGAAGGGGTGCAGCGAGGGCACGGGCTCCGGTGGCGACGAGGGGGGAGAAGAGAGAGTGGGGATTTGGGGAAGAAGCAGAGCCGAGAAGCCCGCAGGGGGGGGGTATGTCAACATAGCAGTAGCGCGTTTCGCCAAGAAGTGCTACTGCTATCACCAGTAGCTATAGCGCGTTTTATCGAAAAACGCTACTGCTATCTAACGTACCTATAGCACTTTTCTAGAAAGGCGCTACTGCTATCACCAGTAGCTATAGCAGTTTTCCTGTTTGTTTCTTCTATTTTCTTTTCCTTTATTTTCTTCTCTTTTCCTTTTATTTTCTTCTTTTTCTTTTCTTTTCCTTTTTTCCGAGAGCAGGAACGAAGCGAAGGTGATACAATGTATATAACTAAGGCGATATATATTGCATCATTTGATGGTTAAGTGTGTACACAAAATAGGAACATATATATTACATCATTTGACCGATAATAGTTTCTTAGGGTCGACTTTTTCGTTTTTGAGTGAGCTTCTTTCCCTTCTTGTTCGTTGACAAATAATTGAGCCCCTCATTATGACTTTTCCATTTGCATGGAGTACGATCTTTCTTAGGTAATGTAGTATTGATTCTTCTTTTGACGTATACTTCATCGTCTCGTCATCTTCCCTCATTGGGTTGCCGTACTGGTCGTAGTCTTCCTTGTTAGCGACTCCATCCATTCCAATGATGTTCCTTTTGCCTCTCTGTCAGGGGAATGAACCCCGGGCAGGCAACGGAACCCGGATCCTTTTCAAAAACAGCGAGCCCACATCACCCCACAAACCAACACGCGCCTGGCCGGGTCGCTCGACCCGGCAGGGCCTGCAACCCGGCCAAACTCTCCGACCCGGCAAGGTACGTCAACCCGGCCACAGCAACTGGCGCAAGACAACTCAACCCAGCGCAACCAAGGCTTCCCCAGCAAGCCAGCCCCACCCGTGGCGTCCACGGCAACCCAGCCACGGGTCAGCTCCCGTCCCATCCAGGCTGTAAGATGGGACGAGACCTCAACCACCGATGACCAAGACAACAGTGTTTCCACCCATGCCTGTGGTCAGCCGGGGCGTGGCAGCAGTGCCCCTCACCTACCCGCTGACCAAGGATGGTGTGGCAACAGTGCTCCCGCCCTCACCGCTGACGACAGCAAGCGGCAGCCTGACGGAGAGCACTATACACGACTCGACTCGGCCACGCCCTGACGATCGACAAGACGGCGCACAGTCCCCCTAGGCATGTGGGGACCGCACCTAGGGGAACCCGGCGAACCACAAGACCACAAGCGGGACCTAGCCCGGTGTCACGGACACCGACAATACAGACCCACCGACTCGGCATATTACCATTGTAACCCTGGGTGGGTTGACCTATAAAACCCCCCAGGAACCTACGAGCAAGCAGAGAATGACAAGTAAGAAACAGAAGCACGAGCAAGCATAGGACTAGCCACCCAACAGCAGTACCGGAGAGAAGGAGCAGCCCAAGCCTTGGCCAGCTTGCTTCCTCCTCCACACAGCTCCAGGAGCAACATTGTACTATCAATCATCCAACCAAACTCGGCAGGACTAGGGGTGTTATCTCTCCGGAGAGCCCCGAACCTGGGTATGTCCGGCGTCCCGTGCCCGCGCATGCCAACCTCGCCTCTGGAGCCCACCAGCGCCCTCGAGCCTCCTCCTCTCTTTAGCCATCCCTTGGCATCTGCCGTGCACCCACCACGATAGTTGGCGCCCACCATGGGGCAGCTCGAGGAGCTGGCCGGGAGCATGCTTCAGATGGGGCCCTTCTCCTACACCGGCGAGTCCGTCGCGCTGGCGGACGACATCGTCGGCGCGCTCGCCGCCTGCTTCACCGTGCTCCGCATCTCCGATGCGCTCGCGAACGACGAGTACCCCAGCAAGGTACTCAGCTACTCCAACTCTCCCCTTTCCCTCGGCGGTGGCATTGCCACCGGGGCGATGGACGTCCATGTGGAGGTTTACATCGCAGGCGATGGCGCTTCTTCCTCGTCGAGCAAGACGAGGAAGGCCGCGGAGGCCAGGGCCAGCGCGGAATGGACCGAGCCATCCGATCCGCTGCACACTGCGATGCAGAGCCTCCGCATCCCCATCGGCACCGACGTCGATGCCACCAACGTCGCCGAAGCCCGAACCCAGCTCGAGGATAGGCGCCAGCAGATGCTGGATCTGTTCGAGACGCTGGCCGCCACCAAGCGCCACCTAGAGTCCGCTCAGATGGAGCACGACGCCGCCCATGGAGTTATGCCCGCCATGGCCGAGCCAAGCCAGGTCACCGACGCACGCGCCCAGGGAGGAGCTATCGGCTAAGCCTTCGGCGCTGTCCGGACTGTCTGACCCTAGTGAAGAACATGCGCGCTGCGGAGGCAGCCGCGGTCGGCCTCGACCAACTCGTGGGCGAGGAGCTCAAGGAGCGCATCGGGCGGATGCGCGAGCTCCTCCGCACCGCCAACACCCAGCAGGATCGCCTCAACCAACTCGCCAAGCCGGCGGGGTCCGGCTCCGCCCGTCTTGGCGGACCCGGCAAACTTCTGCACATGGCTTCCTTGCCACCCGGCGAGGCACACTCCAGCCAAGCCCAGACTTGACGCAACCCGGCCGCCACTGCCGCTGACGCTCTGGGCAACGAGCCCGCCCCGGAGACCCAGCGCGGACCCGGCCAGCATGGCCGGAGTCTGGCTCCAACCGACCCGGCCCCTCGGGGCCTGGCCGCCAGTCGACTCGGCCCGCGCGCCATCGACGTCACCGACGCGCGCCACCGCCTCGATTAGCTCACTCGCTCCCTAGAGGTGGAGGAGAGCGGCGCTATCAGGCCGCGTGCTTCGGTCCACGCATACGGGAGGAGCCCTTTCCAAAAGGGTTCGTGCTCCCCCGTGACACCCCCAAGTAGAACGGGATCGTGAAGCTAGAAGACTAGCTCACTGACTAGACCATGACCATTGGCATCACCGGTGCCAATCGTCGTCTAGCTGTGCGCTACGCCCCGCTCATGCTCCAGGGGTCGGCCCGCACGTGGTTGAACAGTCTGCCGATGGGCAGCATCAATGTGTGGGTCGACTTCAAGGAGGCCTTTGTCTGCAACTTCACGGGGACCTACAAGCGACCCGGTCGCCCTAGCCAGCTCGCCATGTGCGTGCAGGGGCCGACGGAGACAGGTCGCGAGTACCTCGCACGCTGGACCGAGCTCCGAAACAGCTGTGAGGGCATCCATGAAGTCCAGGCGATCTAGTACTTTGTCAGCGGGTGCCAAGATGGCACCCTCCTCAAGCACAAGCTCTTACGCTTCGAGCCAGCCACCATGGCCGCACTCATGGTGATGGCGGACAAGTACGCCAACACTGACTCCGCCATGAAGATCCAGGTGGCGCTGGACGAAGCCAGCAAGGCAAAGCCAGTTCCTCCCCCGAAGCCGGTCGGCGAAAGCAGCCGGCAGCAGCATCATCCGACCAACAAGCGCAAGGCCGACCAGCTAGTGCAGCGTCACGACAACCGGCTCGTTGCAGCCGCCGAGCCCGTGGCGGACCCGGCAGCAAAGCGTCAGCAGACCAGCAAGATGGCATGGCAGCCCGCCATGAGTTTTGAAGAGATGCTCGACGCCCCATGCAAGCACCACAGCGGTGCAAGACCCTCCACGCACATGCTTTGGTAGTGCGCCATCACCAAGCACATCATGAGGGGAGACGTTCCGCCTCCTCTGGCTCCGGCTCCAGCTCCAGGCGCAGGTCAGCCTCCTCCGCCTCCACCACTGCCTCCCGCCGGCGGCGCAATGCGGAATGACGCCTACCCAGACCAGAATGCGGCCTACGTCGTCTTCACCAGCCTCGGTGATGACAAGCGCAGCGAGCGCCTTCTTCGGCAGGAGGTGAACACCGTCGTCCCGGCCAAGCCGGATTTCATGCACTGGTCGGATCGCCCGATCACCTGGACCGGGGAGGATCACCCGACAGTCATGCCGAGTCCGGGTGGATACGCCCTCGTCCTCAACCCCACCATCATCACGCGGCACACATGCAAGTTCTCTCGAGTCCTCATCGACGGAGGCGGTAGCATCAACATCCTCTACTACGACACGATGACCAAGCTCGGCCTCAAGGCCGAGGACCTGGAGCCAACCCGGACAGTCCTCCACGGCATCGTACCCGGCCTTTCCTGCTCGCCCATTGGCCGGGTCCGGCTCGATGACCTGTTCCGCGACAGCAGCCACTTCGGACGTGAACCAATCTGTTAAGAGGTGGTGGACCTATCCAGCGCATATCATGCATTGCTGGGCCAACCCGCGCTCGCCAAGTTCATGGCGGTTCCCCACTATGCGTACCTGAAGATGAAGATGTCGGGTCCCAAGGGCCTCATTACTGTCAACAGCGACTACCGCAAGTCTCGTGAGTTGGGTCCCAAGTTGGCCGAGTTGGCCGAGTCGTTGGTCATTGCCGAGGAGCGAAGCCAGCTCGACCGGATCGTCGCCCTGGCAGGCGAGGCCTCCGATGCGTCGATCCCGACCTCAGACCCGGCCGACGAGGCTGCCTTCAAGCCCTCCAAGTAGACCAAGAAAGTGAAGCTCAACCCTGAAGATCCCAGCTGCAGCAAGTACGTTGTCGTAGGCGCCCGCCTCGACAGAAAATAGGAAGGCGAGCTCGTCGACTTCCACCGTGAGAATCGGGATATCTTCGCATGGACCCCCAAGGACATGTCGGGTATCCCGAGGAAGTACGCCGAGCACAAACTTCACGTCCGCAAGGACGCCAAGCCTGTCTGTCAACCCCTCCGACGATTTTCTAAAGAGAAGAGAAGAACCATTGGTGAAGAGATCGCCAAGCTTTTGGCGGCCGGCTTCATAATGGAAGTGTTTCACCCCGAGTGGCTGGCCAATCCAGTCCTCGTCCTGAAGAAGAACAAGACCTAGCGCATGTGTATCGACTACACCAGCCTTAACAAGGCCTGTCCCAAGGATCCGTTCGCTCTCCCACGGATCGACCAAGTCATCGACTCGACCGCCGGGTGCGAGCTCTTGTCCTTCCTGGACGCTTACTCCGGCTATCACCAGATCAAGCTGGACCCGGCCGATGCCATGAAGACGTCCTTCACCATACCCTTTGGGGCGTATTGCTACATCACCATGTCATTCGGATTGAAGAACGCCGGTGCCACTTTCCAACGCTGCATGCAGAAATGCCTGCTGCTGCAACTCGGCCGCAACATCCATGTGAAGACTAAGCAGCACCTCACGCTCCTCGACGATTTGAAGGAAACATTCGCCAACCTCCGCGAATACAAGGTCAAGCTCAACCCGGAAAAGTGCGTCTTCGGCGTCCCAGCCGGAAAGCTGCTCGGCTTCTTCATCTCGGAACGCAGCATTGAGGAGAACCCGGAGAAGATCAAGGCCATCGAGTGCATGCGCAAGCTGGATCGGCTACGCGACATTCAGAAGTTCACCGGGTGCTTGGCCTCGGTCAGCCGGTTCCTAAGCCGGCTGGGCGAGAGGGCGCTCCCCCTGTACCAACTGATGAACAAGACAAGCCCGTTCGAGTGGAACGGCAAGGCAGACGAGGCCTTCCAAGACCTCAAGTGCATGCTCCCCACCGCACCTGTCCTGGCCGCACCAACCGACAAGGAGGCACTGTTGCTCTACATAGCCACGACCTCGCGGGCGGTCAGTACGGTGCTGGTGGTCGAGCGACCAGAGAAGGGCAAGATCCAAGCCGTCCAGCGACCAGTCTACTACCTGAGCGAGGTGCTCTCCATTTCCAAGCAGAACTACCCGCATTACCAGAAGATGTGTTACGGTGTGTACCTCACCGCCAAGAAGCTGAAGCAGTACTTCCAAGAGCATGTCGTCAGCACGGCGCCTATCAGAGAAATCATCGGGTGTCGGGACGCCTCTGGCCGGGTCGCCAAGTAGGTGATCCAGCTATCCGGCCACACCATCCTCTATGAGCCCCACACCACGATCAAGTCTCAAGCCCTAGCCGATTTCCTCGTCAACTGGACCGAGACCCAGTACTTGCCACTGCCTCCCGACTCGATGCACTGGCGCATGCACTTTGACGGGTCCAAGATGCGACTCGGCTTGGGGGCCGGCATCGTACCGTCATCTCCGAAAGGCGACCGGCTCCGCTACGCGCTCCAGATCCACTTCGCCGCCTCCAACAACATCGCCGAATATGAAGCCCTTGTGCACGGCCTCCGGCTTGCCAAGGAACTCGGCATCCGGCGCATCCTGTGCTACGGCGACTCGGACCTGGTGGTGCAGCAGTGCTCCGGCGAATGGGACGCCTGCGACTCCAATATGGCAAGCTACCGCTTCCTCGTCCAGAAGCTATCCGGATCCTTCGAGGGCTGCGAGTTCCTCCACGTCCAGCATGCGGAGAACGAAGCAACCGACACGCTCGCCAAGATCGCCTCGTCATGACAAGCCATCCCGACCGGCATCTCCCTCGAGCACCTGCGCAAGCCGTCCGTCAAGCCATCGCCGGACTCTGAGTCTATTCACGTTCTAGACGACCCGGTCGCACCTCAAACCAGCCCGGGGACTGCTGAACCCGGCCCGAGGGCTGCTCAGCTCAACCCGGCCACCATCATCCCGAACCCGGCCGTCACCATCCCTGACCCAGGGGCTGCTCAACCCGGCTCGGGGGCTGCCGACCCGAAGCCCACCCTGGTGGCCGTCTTCGCAGTGGTTGCAGCTCCATCTTGGGCCCTCCCAATATCAGAATTTCTGGAGAACGGGGTTCTCCCCATGGACGAGACCGAAGCTTGGCAAGTTTAGCGCAGGGAATCCTCCTACAGCATCATCAACAACGAGCTCATCAAACGTAGCTCTACTGACGTGTTCCAGCGCTGCGTCGAGTAGGATCGCGGCATTGACATCCCCCTCGACATTCACCAGGGCGAGTGTGGACACCACACCGCATCATGATCCTTGGTGGCCAAGGCGTTCCGCCACGGTTTCTATTGGCCCACAGCCCTCAAAGATGCCGAGTCACTCGTTCTCAAATATGAAGGGTGCCAACGCTTCAGCAAATGCAGCCACCAGCCGATGTCAGCACTCCGCACCATACCGATCGCCTGGCCCTTCGCGGTCTGGGGACTCAACATGGTGGGACCCTTCAAAACCGCTCGAGGCGCCACGACACACTTACTGGTGGCAGTGGAAAAATTTACCAAGTGGATCGAGGCAAGACCTATCAAGAAATTGGATGGGCCAACAGCCATCCGTTCATCAAGGACATAGCGGTGTGCTACGGCATGCCGAACAGCATCATCACCGACAACGGCACCAACTTAGCCAAGGGCGCGCTCGAGAAATACTGCTCCGTCTCCGGTATCCGCCTCGACCTGGCCTCCGTGGCACATCTGCAGTCCAACGGGCAGGTCTACCGGGCCAACAGACTCATCATGTCCGGCATCAAGCCGCGTCTCGTCGAGCCACTTATCTGCTCACCCCGTTCTACCTTGTTTATGGAGCTGAAGCCGTCATACCGATAGACGTCGAGTTCGACTCGCCGCGCATCACGATGTACACCGAAGTCGAAGCCAGGGAGGAACGAGAAGACGGTGTCGACCTGCTCAAAGAAGCGCGCCAGAGAGGCACCTAGTCGTTCAGTTATCTACCAGCAAGGCCTGAGGCACTACCACAGCAAGAAGATCAAGCCCCTTGCATTCCGCAAGGGCGACCTCGTCCTCCGACTCGTCCAACAGCAGGCAGGCCAGCACAAGCTGTCCCCTCCATGGGAGGGCCCATTCATCGTGAGCAGGGCCTTGCGTGATCGCAACGCCTACTACCTCATCGACGCGCGCAAGTCAAAGAAGTGCAAGAAGGACACTGCCGGCGAAGAAACGACCCGGCCGTGGAACGCGGAACTCCTCCGCCCGTTTTACAGTTATCCACATGAGTGTATGTATCGTCGCCTTTTGTAAACGCATGAAACTACGGGGTCCCCGAACGAGACTCGGGGGCTGCCTTTTGTCAACCAATTTATTGCGTCCTTATTTTTTCTGCATCACTTCACCACTGAACCCGGCCACCGGTCCAACTCGCTCGACTCGGGGGCTCGGGGGCAGGCCGGCTCGGGCGCCTCACTTAGTGATTCCTGATAAAGTTGGGACGCCACGGCCCCCCACTTCGCCCTAAAACCGCAGATCTAGCTTTGGCTGTCGGCGGGCAAGCACAACGGGCCAAAGCTCCTTTTCGCTTCATACACTAAGTCAAAGGCCGTCAGGTCGATCAACCCGGCCCATCGCTCATCAGATAAATAGCCGCACGACCGGCTGCTCGCCAACCGGCTAAGCCAGATTGCCGCGAGCCGGCCCAGTGGGTGTTTCGCTCGCGCTCAACGCTTCTAAGGACCCAAATCATGTGCGCTCCCCTCAAAGAATCGAACTCCTTGTCACGGACCGGAGTCTCGGCCGTCTGACTCGCGGGGGGGGGAGGTTTGAGAGAGGAAAAAATGCATGAAATCAGTTCAAGAAAAGTAGAAGGCAAAGAGTAAAAAGAGCACTCACGACATTCACACATAAATACTTAAAGGCCCACGGCCTGAGTTCATTACACTCTAACAAAACCCCAGTGGGTGGGTGGACCTGCTACTTAACAAGATTCTACTTAAAGTATCTCAGGCATCTCCAGCGCCGCGTCGCAACGTCGACGGCTCTCCCCTGGCAGTATCTGGGTCCGGCGAGGCACCAGTGTCCTCCCCGGTGTCCGCATCACCTTAGACGCCTGTTTCCTCTGAGCTCCCCTCCGGATCGCGAAGAAGCAAGCCGTAGTCGTCGCCCATGACCCTGCCGTCTTCCATCCGCTCTGGATGGAACTCATCGTGGAAGACGAACTCGGCGATGTGGCTAGCCTGGGAGGCGATCCGGCCGGCTTGCTCCTGTAGCAACTGCTCCGAACCGGCACACTGGCCCATTAGCGCATCCAGCTGAAGATCTGGATGCCAAGACAGCGCGAACCGAAGCGCCATCTCAGCACCAGCACAGGCGGCGGAAACACGCCACTCGCCCAGGCGGTCCGGGCCCATCTCCAACCAACGCGCCAGGCGCGAGAAGCTGAGCGGATAGACGGAGTCCGGTCACAGGGCCGTCGTCATCGCGGTGCCAGCCTGGGACAGCCGCTCCATCTGCATCCCCAGGACCCACAGTTGGGCCTCAGCAGCGGCAATGATCTCCGGGAAGGTCCAGGCCGTCCGCGGATCCGTCCCAGACCTGACAACACCGGTCGGGTCGCGCTGATAACGGAAACCTTCCTCCGCCAGCCGTTGTGTCTCCGGGAAGGGTCCTGCCGCAAAAGAAGAAGCAAGTCAGAAGAACAACAAGGAAGAGAAGTCGGGTCCCGACCCAGCAAACTACAAGAAGCAGCACTTACTGGAGAAGGACTCTTCCAGGTGTTGCGCCTCGAGCAACGTACCATGCCGCTTCCGCTCCATGATGTGGTCGCGCTCCCCGAGTGCCTTCTCCAGATCGGCCGCCTTAGCAAGGCCGCCTTCAGCTCGGCGTACTTGTCTTCGGCCGCCTTCTCGGCCGCCTCACGGCGACGAGTCTCGTCCTGACGAGCCTCCTCGGCCGCGGGGGCCTGCTCCCGCAGGCAATCCACATCGGCCTGGAGCCGGCCCTTCTCGTCGGCCAGCTGGCGGCGCTGCTGGTCCGCCTCGACCAGGGCCTGCTGCGTCTCCACCAACTTGGCGGCCTCCGCCTTAAGGAGCTCCACCTCAGCCTTGAGGCGGCTCTTGTGACCCGCCAGCTGCTCATGCAGCCGGTTGGCCTCATCAAGAGACCGTCGGGCCGCGGCTGCCTCCACACTCGCCTGCGCCGCCTCGACGCCAAGGCGCCCGTCATCCGCAACAAGCCGGTCGTAATGATGACCAGCCCGAAGCAGCCTGGTCCGCCAAGATAGCACCTCGGCTGCAAAGAAGAAAGGTTCAGCAGAAGAAAAAAGGCAAGACTTAAGATTTGGCCCAACTACTACGTAGTTGGCCCGAATCTCAGCGGCTACACCCAGTGGGTGCGCTAGCGCGCCTCCACTAGAAAAGAGCACAAACGTACCTGCGGCAACGCAAAGCTCCTACTCCTTGGCAGCAAGTTGCTCCTTGAGCTCCCGGTGCTTGCCCGGGAGATGGTTGAAGGCGGCAACCCGGAAAGCATCAAGATGCTGAAAAAAGACAGAAGTCAGAACAAGGCCCGGCAATCTAAAGATTTGACCCAACTACTACGTAGTTGGCCCAAACCTCGGGGGCTACACCCAGTGGGTGCGCTGGCGCGCCCCCACAAAGAAGAAATTACAAGGAAACAAAAGAAGGAAGACTTACCAGAACGGTGAGCTCCAGGTCGCGAGTCTGCTCCACCTCGGCCTGGGCGAAGGCCTCCAGTCGCTCCGTCCGGCCTCCCAGGCGGCGGCTGACGGCATCCAGCGCCGCATCCTCCTGGGTCTGAGGCCCGAAGACGGTCGCACCCCCGCTCCACGCGGGCTGCGGCACGCCGGCTCGACGCCCACCCTGCCGGGGCACCAAGGCATGCCCCCTGCTGGCCGCTTGCGACGCGGCCAGCACCTCCTCCGACGCCCCTCCCAGTGCCGACGGCGACCCAGACGCCGGGACGCTCTGCGTCGCCACCTCAGGCACCGCTGCCCGCGGTGCATCCTCTATAGCCGACGTTGCCTCCGGCGCCGCCGCCCGCGGCGTCTCCTCCAGGACGCCGCCGCCTCCACCACCATTATCCCCCACACGCTCGACCACGTCGGCTCGCGGCGGGGTGTCGCCCCCCACCTCCACGACCTCCCGGTCGAGGATCACCACCTCAGCCCGGCCCCCACGGTCGCACTCCCTCACCAACGACGGCTCAAAAACTATCGCCGCCACCACCGGGCCCTCTGGCATCTCGCGCCAGGCCGGCTCCATGCCCGATCGTGCCCATGCCGCCGTCGCGTCGGTCCAAGCCTGGACCGACGCCGCCTCCAGCTCCGCCTCGGCCCAGTTCCTGTCCCGCCAGGCTAAGGCCTCAGCGTCGTTCGGGTCTAGGCCGAGGTCCGAGTCGCCCCGTCCCTCCTCCCCGGCCAGGCCAGCGAGGTCGGACCGGCTTCTGCGGAACGCGGCCCCTTCGGTGGCCGCAGCCTCCGCCGCCATCCTCGCCAGCGTGATGGGCGACCTGAAGTAGAAGGCGGAATAAGTGAAAAAGAGACAAGACTGGCTCAAGAAGTCCAGGCCCAAGCAGGAAATGAAACTTACCCCGTCAAGACCGGGACCAGGGTCGGCCTCCCGCGCTTCTTCTTGGTCGGCCTCCCAGGCTCGGTCGGGTCCGCCGCGCGCTTCGAGGTCTGGGGTCGCGGTGCAACGCTGTCCTTTCCATGCGGGCGGTGATAACTCTCCGTCGTATCTACTTTTCCAAACACTTTTGCCCTTGTTTTGGACTCTAACTTGTATGATTTGAATGGAACTAACCCGGACTGACGCTGTTTTCAGCAGAACTGTCATGGTGTTGTTTTTTGTGCACAAATTAAAAATTCTCGGAATGTCCTGAAACTCCACGGAACACCTTAGAAAAAATAAAGAAAAATCCTTGCAAAAGATGAAGACCAGGGGGCCCACACCCTGCTCATGAGGGTGGGGGGCGCCCCCCCCTGGGCGCGCCCCCCTACCTCGTGGGCCCCCTGGTGGCCCTCCGACGCCAACTCCAACTCCATATATTGGCTTTCGGGGAGAAAAAAATCAGAGAGAAGAAATCATCGCGTTTTACGATACGGAGCCGCCGCCAAGCCCTAATCTCTCTCAGGAGGGCTGATCTGGAGTCCGTTCGGGGCTCCAAAGAGGGGGATTCGTCGCTATCGTCATCATCAACCATCCTCCATCACCAATTTCATGATGCTCACCGCCGTGCATGAGTAATTGCATCGTAGGCTTGCTGGACGGTGATGGGTTGGATGAGATTTATCATGTAATCGAGTTAGTTTTGTTAGGGTTTGATCCCTAGTATCCATTGTGTTCTGAGATTGATGTTGCTATGACTTTGTTATGCTTAATGCTTTTCACTAGGGCCCGAGTGCCATGATTTCAGATCTGAACCTATTATGTTTTCATGAATATATGTGTGTTCTAGATCCTATCTTGCAAGTCTATAGTCACCTACTATGTGTTATGATCCGGCAACCCCGAAGTGACAATAATCGGGACCACTCCCAGTGATGACCATAGTTTGAGGAGTTCATGTATTCACTATGTGCTAATGATTTGTTCCGGTTCTCTATTAAAAGGAGGCCTTAATATCCCTTAGTTTCCAATAGGACCCCGCTGCCACGGGAGGGTAGGACAAAAGATGTCATGCAAGTTCTTTTCCATAAGCATGTATGACTATATGCAGAATACATGCCTACATTACATTGATGAAATGGAGCTAGTTCTGTGTCACCCTATGTTATGACTGCTACATGATGAACCACATCCGGCATAATTATCCATCGCTAATCCGGTGCCTACGAGTTTTCCATATACTGGTTTACGCTTATTTACTTTTTTGTTGCTGCTGTCATAATCACTACAAAACACCAAAAACATTACTTTTACTGTCTTTGCTTTTGTTACCGTTACCACCACTATCATATTACTTTGCTACTAAACACTTTGCTATAGATACTAAGTTTCCAGGTGTGGTTGAATTGACAACTCAGCTGCTAATACTTGAGAATATTCTTTGGCTCCCCTTGTGTCGAATCAATAAATTTGGGTTGAATACTCTACCCTCGAAAACTGTTGCGATCCCCTATACTTGTGGGTTATCAAGACTATTTTCTGGCGCCGTTGCCGGGGAGCATAGCTCTACTCTTTGAGTCACTTGGGATTTATATCTGCTGGACACTATGAAGAACTTGAAAGATGATCGAACTACTATTTTGCCCTCAACTACGAGGGGAGGTAAGGGATTGCCATCTAGCCTTGCACTAGATTCTCCTTCTGTTATGAGTAAGTTTGCAACACCTAAACCTACTACTGCTATTGATTCTGATATGTCACATGTTATTGATGATGCCACTTCTGCTATGCATGACACTTATGATGAAACTACTTCTATGCTTGATACTACTGTGCCACTTGGTGAATATCTTGATGAGCAACTTGCTAGGTCTAGAGAAAGAGAAATTATTGAACCTGAACACGATGATGTTAGTGACGATGAACCTATGCCCGCTATTCCTGAGGGTTATCTTTTTGATGTTGAATCTTCTGCAGCTATTTTTGCTTGCCAGGATAGACGTGAACTTAAGAGGTTGCTAATTAACTGGAGTAAAGAATCTTTTAGAGGTAGAATGAAACCCGACCTTGCTTTTGCTACTTCACCTATCTGTGTTCCTGATCAGGACTATTATGATTTTTCTGTTGATCCAGATATAATTACTTTGGTTGAATCTGATCCTTTTTATGGCTATGAATCTGAAACTGTTGTGGCACATCTTACTAAGTTAAATGATATAGCTGCCCTGTTTACTAATAATGCGAGATCGCACTACCTTTATTTACTGAAGATATTTCCGTTCTCATTAAAGGGTGATGCTAATATATGGTATGACTCTCTTGATCCTGGTTGTGTGCAAAGTCCCCAGGATATGATTTATTACTTCTCTGCTAAATATTTCCCCGCTCATAAGAAACAAGCTGCTTTGCGGGAAATATACAATTTTGTGCAAATTGAAGAAGAGAGTCTCCCACAAGCTTGGGGGAGGCTTCTCAAGTTACTTAATGATTTGCCTGATCATCCTCTTAAGAAACCTGAAATATTTGATATCTTTTATAATGGACTAACTGATGCTTCCAAAGATTGCCTTTGTATCCTGAAGGCCACCCTAAGAGAATCGAGCAAGATTCTCAGAGAAACAATATTGATATACCTAGTTCCTCTAAAAGGAAGAAAAAGAAAAATGATAGGACCTTGCAAACTTCTAGTGAACCTATCGCTGAACCACCTGAGAATCCAAATGATATCTCTGTTTCTGATGCTGAAACACAATCAGGTGACGAACAAGAACCTAGCGATAATGTTAATGATAATGTTCATGTTGATGCTCAACCTAGTAATGATAATGATGTAGAAGTTGAACCTGCTGTTGATCTTGATAACCCACAATCAAAGAATCAACGTTATGATAAAAGAGATTTTGTTGCTAGGAAACATGGTAAAGAAAGGGAACCATGGGTTCAGAAAACCATGCCTTTTCCTCCGAAACCATCCAAGAAAAAGTATGATGAGGATTTTGAGCGCTTTACTAAAATGATTAGACCCATCTTTTTGCGTATGCGATTAACTGATGTGCTCAAAACAAATCCTTATGCTAAGTATATGAAGGATATTATTACTAATAAAAGAAAGATACCTGAAGCTGAAATTTCCACCATGCTTGCTAATTATACTTTTAAGGGTGGAATACCAAAGAAACTTGGAGATCCCGGAGTGCCTACTATACCATGCTCCATTAAAAGAAGTTATGTTAAAACTGCTTTATGTGATCTTGGAGCCGGTGTTAGTGTCATGCCTCTCTCTTTATATCGTAGACTTGACTTGAATAAGTTGACACCTACTGAAATATCTTTGCAAATGGCTGATAAATCAACTGCTATACCTATCGGTATTTGTGAGGATGTGCCTATTGTAGTTGCAAATGTTACTATTTTAATGGACTTTGTTATTCTCGATATTCCCGAGGAGGATAGTATGTCTATTATTCTTGGAAGACCTTTCCTTAATACTGCAGGGGCCGTTATTGATTGCACCAAAGGCAATGTCACTTTTCATGTTAATGGCAATGAGCACACGGTGCATTTTCTGAGGAAACAACCTCAAGTTTATAGTACCAACTCTATTGGAAAAGTTCCATCGATTATATTTGGAGGTTTCAAATTTCCTCTCCCTACTGTCAAGAAAAAGTATGATATTCTTATTGTTGGGAATTTTCATATCCTCGTTGAGGTAACTTAGTGTTATTCGAAATTTCTCCAGTTCCGGGATTATTCGGAATGAGTTTGTTAACAAGACTTGATCAACCTTGTTAGTGGGTTCATTTTGATGATCACGAGATGGATGAAACTAGAAGCACAACTTTCTGTACCCTCTTTATATTTTCTGTTATTTAGTAGAAATAAAGTAAAATAATATTTTTCTGTCTGTTTCCTGACTTATCCGTGCAATATAAAAATATCCCGAAAATAAAAGTCCTCATAATGCCATGCCAATTTAATATGATTTTTTCAGGAATATTTGAGAATTTACTGTGCAAAAATTACCACGGGGGGAGCTTCCACCTGGCCACGAGGGTGGAGGGCGCGCCCTACCCCCTAGGCACGCCCCCTGCCTCGTGGGCCCATGGTGGCCCTCCTCCACTTATTCCTGCACCTATCTTCTTCCTCTGCCTCACACAAACACGAAAAACCAACTCAAGCACGAGTTCCAGCCCCCGTTGCAGTGATTTTCGATCTCCTTGCTCAAAGCACCTCTCGCAAAACTGTTTGGGGAGATTGTTCCTTGGTATGTGACTCCTCCATTGTTCCAATTAGTTTTTGTTCTAGTGCTTTATTCGTTGCAAATTTGTGCTGCATAGGTGACCATGTTCTTGAGCTTGTATGACAAATTTATATGGTTCCAAGTAGTTCCAATGCTTTATATAGGCCCTAGGCACTTGTGGGAGTTGTTGCTATCAATTTTATCGAAGTTGGTTCACTTTTATTTGAAGTTACTAAAAATTTCAGAAATTTTTCAGAGGAAACAATATGTTTAGGAGGATGTTCCAAGGTGGTCCTTCAAGGAAGCGAGGTCCCAGGCTTGCAATAAGTGGTGCTGACGAGGAACCACCAAGAGACGCTCCTGTGAGGCCCTGTGAATGGCCGTCGGAAAATTTTATGAATCAAGTGGGAATCAAAGAAGAATTTAGCGCATATTTGAGTAACGCCGGTCTTGAGGACTTTGAAGCTGACAAATGCCCCCAGTATCATGATCTCACAAGTTCATTTGTGAGGAGGTTTGAGTTTTCAACTTCGTGAAATTCTCTTTCAATCATGTTTGACCTTTATGACAAATCTTATACCATGGACATAGAGGATTTTACTTCTGCTTGCAAACTTCCAGCTTGGGGTAATGTCAGGGATCCCCCTAAATCCGAATATAGAGACTTCCTTGCTAGAATAACTGTGGGGGAATCTAGAGAAACACAAGCCACTATAGGGAGCATTCACTTTCTTGCTATACATTATTTTGCTCTCTTCATAGGTAGATGTATAAATGCTAAGGATGAAGCATGTCACATGTGTGTCCCTGATCTCAGTATTCTCAGGAGTGCTGTGTTAGGAGACCAATCTTATCATTTGGGAGCCATTGTAGCTCGCAGGTTGCATCAGAATAGACACAACGGAGATTTCTTTGGAGGAATTTATGCAACCCGCTTAGATAATTTTCTTGAGGTAGACATTCGTGAGGGTGACATGGAGTTACCCCCTTCTTATTTAGATTTCGATTCTATGGTTTCCCATCAGTTTGTTGAGAGGACTGAACCACCTCTCCAGTATCGACTAATCTTTGACAGACGTCGTGTAGTCCATATTGCTCTTCCTGCTCCTGCTTTCTTTGATTCACAGGCAAAAAGAAGATATATTATTACCAAAGAGGAGGCAGATGAGTACGAAAGGAGAGTGGAGGCTGCTCGACTCCACGCTACAGCTCAGGCGGCGATAGCCGCTGCATCACAGTATGACCTCAGCTTCACCTACGGATATCCGCCAGGCCATCCCTGGCAATAGACCAACTTAGGCTAAAAGCCTAAGCTTGGGGGAGTACGTATTTCCCACCGACATTACATTTATGTTCACACACACTCATTGCTAGATGTCGGTGCTCATACTTTTTCATTGTATTATCCATGCTAGTTTAAATTTCTTTTTCCTGCCTTCTTCTTGTGTGTTTGTTAAACTTCAAAAAAAATTAGTGAGTTTACTTTTCATGCTTGTAGTAGAATTAAAAAGAAAACCCAAAAATATTTCGCGATCTTCTTTTACTTGTTGGGAGCTTTCCCGTGTAAAGAGTTTTTATTTCTTTTCCTTTTTTTGGGGGTCGAGAAGACCATATTGAAAATGCTTAGTGGCTCTTATATGCATGATTGTTTATTTAAACTTAGAGCCCATATTACTTGTCTTCTCTCTTGAGTTGAATGCTTGCAGATTCCAGCTTAGTCCAATGCACGTGCACTCTTATTATTATACACACCATTCGGTCGTGCAAGTGAAAGGCAATGATGATGATATATGATGGACTTATTGGGAAGAGAAAAGCTGGTATGAACTCGACCTCTCTTGCTTTTGTAAATATGATGATTCATCGTTCTTGATTCACCTATTATGAAGTAAAATATTTGCAATGACATTTAGATATTATAGTTGCTTGCGCCATGCTTGATTAGCTATGAGTTATAATGGTTTACCTTGCTGCCAACATGCTATTAGAATGATTATGATGTGGTATGATGAGGTGGTATCCTCCTTTAAATGTATTGAGTGACTCGACTTGGCACATGTTCACGCATGTATTTGAATCAAATCAACATAGCCTTCACGATATTTATGTTCATGGTGGATTATATCCTACTCATGCTTGTATTCGGTGTGAATTAATTTTAATGCATGTTTACGACTATTGTCGCTCTCTCAGTTGGTCGCTTCCCAGTCTTTTGCTAGCCTTCACCTGTACTAAGCGGGAATACTGCTTGTGCATCCAAACTCCTTAAAACCCCAAAGTTATTCCATATGAGTCCACTTTACCTACCTATATGCGGTATTTACCTGTCGTTCCAAGTAAATTTGTATGTGCCAAACTCTAAACCTTCAAATAAACATTCTATTTTGCATGCTCGAATAGCTCATATGTCAACTAGAGCTGCCCTTATCTTCTGTGTTAGGCGGGTTATTTTCAAGAGGAGTGGACTCCGCTCCTCATTCACGAGAAAATGGCTGGTATCCGGGATGCCCAGTCCCATGCTTCGTGCAAACTAAATCAAAATAACTACAAACAAAACTTCCCTTGGGACCCTTTGAATGTTGGAGGCACTCGTTGTTTCGAGCAAGCCATGGATTGATGCTTGTGGAGGAAGGGGAATATAAACTTTACCATTCTGTTTCGGAACCGCCTACAATCTATTTAGCATGGAAGATATCGTCGTCTTTTAGTTGTTATGTTGACAATGAAAGTATGCCGCTCAAAATATAATTTATCTCTATTTCAAAACCGAGCTCTGGCACCTCTACAAATCCCTGCTTCCCTCTGCGACGGGCCTATCTATTTACTTTTATGTTGAGTCATCACTCTTCTTATAAAAAAGCACCCGCTGGAGAGCACACTGTTGTTTGCATTCATTATTATTTGTTTATATTGGGTATGACTTGACTGGATCTCTTTTACCATGAATTACAATGTTTAGTCAGTCCTTGATCTTTAAAGGTGCTCTGCATTTATGTTTTGCGGTCTCAGAAAGGGCTAGCGAGATACCATTTTGTTATATCATGTTATGATTATTTTGAGAAAGTGTTGTCATCCGACTTTTCCTATTATGGCTCGCTAGGTGATTATGCTATTGATATGAGCAATTGTGAGACCTACGTGTCATTGTGAGTATGGTTAGTTCATAATAATTGCTGAGACTTGAATGCTGGCTTTTCATGTTTACAACAACAAGAGCAAATAGAGTTTGTAAAATTTTTTCTTTTTCTCTTTCAGTTTGTCAACTGAATTGCTTGGGGACAAGCAAGGGTTTAAGCTTGGGGGGAGTTGATACGTCTCCGTCGTATCTACTTTTGCAAACACTTTTGCCCTTTTTTGGACTCTAACTTGTATGATTTGAATGGAACTAACCCGGACTGACGCTGTTTTCAGCAGAACTGCCATGGTGTTGTTTTTTGTGCAGAAAATAAAAATTCTCGGAATGTCCTGAAACTCCACGGAACACCTTAGAAAAAATAAAGAAAAATCCTAGCAAACGATGAAGACCAGAGGGCTAACACCTTGCTCACGAGGGTGGGGGCGCCCCCCCTGGGCGCGCCCCCCTACCTCGTCGGCCCCCTGGTGGCCCTCCGACGCCAACTCCAACTCCATATATTGGCTTTCGAGGAGAAAAAAAATTAGAGAGAAGAAATCATCGCGTTTTACGATACGGAGCCGCCACCAATCCCTAATCTCTCTCGGGAGGGCTGATCTGGAGTCTGTTTGGGGCTCCGGAGAGGGGGATTCATCGCCATCGTCATCATCAACCATCCTCCATCACCATCTTCATGATGCTCACCGCCGTGCGTGAGTAATTGCATCGTAGGCTTGCTGGACGGTGATGGGTTGGATGAGATTTATCATGTAATCGAGTTAGTTTTGTTAGGGTTTGATCCCTAGTATCCATTGTGTTCTGAGATTGATGTTGCTATGGCTTTGCTATGCTTAATGCTTTTCACTAGGTCCCGGGTGCCATGATTTCAGATCTGAACCTATTATGTTTTCATGAATATATGTGTGTTCTAGATCCTATCTTGCAAGTCTATAGTCACCTACTATGTGTTATGATCCGGCAACCCCGAAGTGACAATAATCGGGACCACTCCCGGTGATGACCATAGTTTGAGGAGTTCATGTATTCACTATGTGCTAATGATTTGTTCCGGTTCTCTATTAAAAGGAGGCCTTAATATCCCTTAGTTTCCAATAGGACCCCGCTGCCACGGGAGGGTAGGACAAAAGATGTCATGCAAGTTCTTTTCCATAAGCACGTAAGACTATATGCGGAATACATGCCTACATTACATTGATGAACTGGAGCTAGTTCTGCGTCACCCTATGTTATGACTGCTACATGATGAACCACATCCGGCATAATTATCCATCGCTAATCCGGTGCCTACGAGTTTTCCATATACTGGTTTATGCTTATTTACTTTTTCGTTGCTGCTCTCACAATCACGACAAAACACCAAAAACATTACTTTTACTGTCTTTGCTTTTGTTACCATTACCGCCACTATCATATTACTTTGCTACTAAACACTTTGCTGCAGATACTAAGTTTCCAGGTGTGGTTGAATTGATAACTCAGCTGCTAATACTTGGGAATATTCTTTGGCTCCCCTTGGGTCGAATCAATAAATTTGGGTTGAATACTCTACCGTCGAAAACCATTGCGATCCCCTATACTTGTGGGTTATCAGGCGGCTCGGCGCCGCCCCATGCGAGGACCCGGCTCCGTCCGCGTCGGCGCCTCCCTCGCCCAATGCCGCTACACCAACAACCGGTGTCAGCGTCGCCTACACTTTGACATGATCAACAATTCAAGGAAAAATGAAGAAGGAAATAAGCAAGACTTACCAGCAAGACGCCCAGCGCCGGCGTCGAACTCGGCCACCTCCTCGCCACCTTAGGCCGCGGGCTCCTCTGGTGCCACCGGCGCCACCTGCGACAGAGCCCGAACGTAAGGATGCCGGATTGCGTTCAAGAGAATCTCCCGCAACGCGTCGGGATGAATAAGAAGATGCGCGGCAGCGAAGTAAGAAGACCAGACGCTCACCTGCGGCGCCGGGTTCGACTGGCTATATGGCGCCTTGTCGAATCGCCAGTTCTCTCCAAGGTGGGCCTTGGAGATGTCGTTGACGCTGCGTGCGACCTGCTTCGTAGACAGCCGTGTCGACCCCATTCGGTTGGGGTCCTGCAGGCCCATCATCTCGCCGATGAGGCAGGAGTGCCTCTAAAGCGGAAGGACCCGGCGGGTGATGAACGTGGCGAGGAGGTCCGTGCCGGTGAGCCCCTCCTGCGTCCTCATCACCGTCACCCGCTCGCAGAGGTTGACGATCTCCTGCGACGGGCGCTGGAGCGAGTAGCCCCAGTTCGTCTTCGCCCGCGGCAGCGCGATGAAGAAGGGCGGAAGATTGATATGGTCCGCGCCATGGTTGCAGACATAGAAGAAGGAATTCTGCCACTTCTTGGCAGAATCCTTGAGTGGGATCTTGGGGAAATCCGCCCCCGACCGCTTTGAAATGACGGCGGCAGCGCAGTCGGTGAACTCCCCAGCCGACGGGCCCTACTGCTTCAAGGAGAAGAACCGCGCCTAGAGGTCGATCATCAGCTCGACCCCCAGGTACCCCTCGCACAGGGTCACGAAGCCGGAGAGCTGGACGATGGCGCCGGCGCCAAGATGGTGCGGTTGAAGCCCGAAGAACTCCAAGAATACGCAGAAGAAGGTGCTCACCGGCAGCCCGAACCCGCGCTCGAAATGCGTAAGGAAAACGATGTGCTCCTGCCCCTCGGGCTGGGGCCTCTGCTCACCGCGCGGCAGGCGGACACCGACGTCTATCTTCCACGGCAGGCGCCATGAAGCTTGAAGCTACATGATGTCCTCGCTGGTGACGTTGGAGCCCATCCAGGAGCCTGACGGCAGCGCCATGGACAGAAGCAGGAAGAAGAAGATGAACAACGAAGGAAGCTCTGCTCGGGGCTGCGGGCGCAGTTGTGCGTTGGTGGCAAAGAGCAGAGCAGGACCAGGGGGACAGGAGGGCGTGAGCGAGAATGGTGTCCGCCTCCCCCTTGCTCCCCTCAATTTATAACCCCCGGTTCAAACGTGGGGAAGTGGGATCGTCTGCACGCGCCCATTCCACTACCCCGCAATAAGTGCGCACGTACGCGCACACTAACTTCTCGAGGAAGTGCAACTGGCCCCCAAACGCCACAATAAATCCACGCGCGTGGCCCAAGGGCGCGCGGCGGCGGGCCCCCGGCCCGTCGCCCAGTCCCGTCACGCGCGTGGCCTGTCAGGCCCCTCCGACTTCCGGGCGCCACGTGGCGCCTACGCGAAGCCCAAGGGATCGCCTCAAGATTTGACAGACTCCTTGGTTCCCGCCACGGCCGGGATGCCGCGATCCAGTTTTCAAGAAAACCAGCACACAGTGGGTGTTGCCGGACCCGGCGCTCGCAAAATCCGCCTTGCTCAAGGGGGAAACTGCGAAGGCCCACTCATCAGAAGACGACGGACCTTCACAGTTTTGGGGACTACTGTTGGTGGGATGAACCTCGGGCAGGCAACGGAATTCGGATCCTTTTCAAAAACAGCGGGGCCCGCATCGCCCCGCAAACCAGCACGTGCCTGGCCGGGTCGCTTGACCCGGCAGGGACCACAACCCGGCCAAACTCTCCAACCCGGCAAGGTACGTCAACCCGGCCGCAGCAACTGGCGCAAGACAACTCAACCCGGCGCAACCAAGGCTTCCCCAGCAAGCCAGCCCCACCCGTGGCGTCCACGACAACCCAGCCACGGGTCAGCTCTTGTCCCATCCAGACCGTACAATGGGACGATACCTCAACCACCGATGACCCAACAACAGTGTTTCCACCCATGCATGTGCTCAGCCGGGGCATGGCAACAGTGCCCCTCACCTACCCGCTGACCAAGGCTAGCGTGGCAACAGTGCTCCTGCCCACACCGTTGACCACAGCAAGCGGCAACCTGACGGAGAGCACTATACACGATTCGACTCGGCCATGCCCTGACGATCGACAAGACGGCGCACAGTCCCCCTAGGCACGCGGGGTCCGCACCTAGGGGAACCCGGCGAACCACAAGCCCACAAGCGGGACCCACACTACTAGGAAAAGGGCTATAGATAATATGGACACTAATGGCGCACCATGTATGTGGTGCGCCATTGCTATATAGCAATGGCGCACCACATACAGGTGCACCATTAGTAATATATTACTAATGGCGCACTTGGTGTGTGGTGCACCATTAGTAGTTTTGGAAAAAATAATTAAAAATTTTGTTACTAATGGCGCACCGTGGGATAGTGCGCCATTACTAGTTGACATAGTAATGGCGCACCACACCCACCGTGCGCCATTAGTAGTTTTGAAAAAAAAATTGTTAGTAATGGCGCACCAGTGGACAGTGCGCCATTACTAGTTAACTAGTAATGGCGCACTATCCACTGGTGCGCCATTACTAAGTTCTTAAAAAAATCAATTTTTTAATATATTTTTTCAAAACTAGTAATGGCGCACCACTCCC
>NC_041391.1:529237243-529263468 GCF_002162155.2 Triticum dicoccoides | reverse complement strand
TAAAAGAAAATGATGGAAATGTCAAAAAAATAAAAGAAAATAAGTTTCTCATGTGATATGTGGTCTACTTGTTGGGAAAATTTACAAATATGAATTTCGACTTTATTTGCAAGATCTCTCTGGAATTTCTAAAATGGGCATAACTTTTGCATACGACCTCGGATTAAAAAGTTTTTTATATGAAAAATCATCTACTCAAAAAGTTACATCCAAATTTAACTGGGGGAACCCCGTTGAACATTTTCAAAATCCTCAAAAACCTAACAGAAAAAAAGTTACGGTGCTTTTAAGATCTGGAGGCAAAAAAATTCAAAAAATTTCAAACTTACTAGTGGCGCACCGTTTGCTAGGTGCGCCACTAGTAATAGAAAAAAATTAGTTTCGAATTTTTTTTCGGGATTTTTTTTTCAAAATATGATACGTAATATGAACAGAAGTTTGAAATAATTTTTCAAAATTTCATCACACTCATGAACATGAACAAAGTCCTAAACATCAACAAGGTTTAATAGGATTGATATGCTAGATATATCAACAAGTGCCTGCGAAGTGAGCTGGTGCTGGGGGTGGATAGAACTCTGAAGTTAAGTGTGCTTGGTCTGGAGTAGTGTGAGGATGGGTGACCTTTCGGGAAGTTTGACCACGGAGTGTGATTTGACCTGAGATTAATCATATTGACCCGAGATTAAGCCATAGTGACCCGAGATTAAGAAAAAAAGGAAAAATAAAAATAAAAATAAATTTTAAAAAAATTGAAAAAAAAATTCAAAAACATTGTTACTAATGGCGCACTCCTAAGTGGTGCGCCATTACTAAGTGAGATAGTAATGGCGCACCTCTAGGCATACTAATGGCGCACTACAGGTGTGCCATTAGTATCTGGTATACTAATGGCGCACCAATGGTGCGCCATTAGTAAAAAATTCTAATGGCGTGATGCTAGTGGCGCACGTGTAGTGTGCCATTAGTAGCGAAAATAGGTGCACCACTAGCAGGCCTTTTTCTAGTAGTGCCAGCCCGGTGTCCCAGACACCGACAATACGAACCCACCGACTCGGCATATTACCATTGTAACCCTGGGTGGGTTGATCTATAAAACCCCCCCAGGAACCCACGAGCAAGCAGAGAATGACAAGTAAGAAACAGAAGCACGAGCAAGCATAGGACTAGCCACCCAACAGCAGTACCGGAGAGAAGGAGCAGCCCAAGCCTTGGCCAGCTTCCTTCCTCCTCCACACAGCTCCAGGAGCAACATTGTACTATCAATCATCCAACCAAACTCGGCAGGACTAGGGGTGTTATCTTTCCGGAGAGCCCCGAACCTGGGTATGTCCGGCGTCCCGCGCCCGCGCATGCCAACCTTGCCTCTGGAGCCCACTAGCGCCCTCGAGCCTCCTCCTCTCTTTAGCCATCCCTTGGCATCTGCCGTGCGCCCACCACGACACTCTCCTCACGACAACACAGCTGGGATTGCTCGGGTCGGTTATGAAGAAGCATAGTGTCACATGCATAGCGTGTACCCATGGCTCGTTTTTTGCGATGGCGTTCACAATAGCGCTCTTGGCGTCGGGTATAGTCATGGTAGTGAAATGCCAGTTTTCTCTTTCGACATTCTTAGCCCATCTAACATGGAACATCGTCGCGCTGTGCAGTCTAGAGTAGTCAAGCTCCCAGATCTCCTCGACCCTTCCATAAAATCTCTCAGTTGCGCTGTTGTCGCCGCTGGTCATGCATTCCATCGTCACCCTTGAGTTATGAAAATCACTGTTTCTTATATTTAGCCTCCGTGTAGAACATGTATCCATTGATATCGTATGCCTGATAGGTGACGAGTTTGGGTGAGGGGCCATGTGCTAAGGCATATATGAGCAATCCGTCCTTAGAGCCCTCTTCCGGGGGATTAGCAAGAATATGTTCTTTGAACCAATGCAGGAAAGTGGAGTTGTGCTCTCTAGTAACTTCGGCGTCCTTCCTGCATACCCCCGATCACGATACTTCTTTGTGATGGTTTCTTTGTGTAGTATCACGAAAGGACCTACCTGGTCTAGGTGTTGTAGCACTGCCAAGTTTGCTCTGTCAAAGTCATTGCGTCGAGCTGAGTAGGCCACATGCAGTTCCCTGCGACCGTTAGAGTGACCTTCTCCTTTGAGCCTCCCAACGTGATTCTTAATGCGTAAACCAACACCAGGCGGCCGGTCTGTGCCATATAGAAAATTCTCGCAGAAAGAGATGCACTCTTGTGTCAGATAGCCCTGGACGATGCTTCCATCCGGACGGGACATGTTATGAACGAATCCTTCGATGGTCCCATTCATCCTCTCGAACGGCATCATGTTGTGCAGGAATGACGGCCTCATGTCTATTATGCCGTCCACAATATGGACACATAGATGCACCATGACGTCAAAGAACGTGGGCGGGAAGTACATCTCAAGCTCATTTAGTATCACAACGATCTCTTCCTGTAGCCTTCAGAGCTGCTTCACACTGATCGACTTTTGAGAGATGATGTCGAAAAAGTTGTAGATACCAATAAGCATGTCACGGATGTGCTTATCCATTATCCCTCTAAGGGCAACAGGTAGTATCTGCCTCATCATCACATGACAGTCATGGGACTTCATCCCGCTGAACCTTTTCTTCTTCATGTCTAGAAATGTGCTTATCTTCCCACAGTAACCAAAACTAACTTTGATTCCAGTAAGGCACTTGAAGAATTGATCGATCTCAGCCGGACTTAAGGTGAAGCAAGAAGGAGGGCAATAATCCTCTTCCTTTACTTTTTTGCCCTTCTTCTCTAGCGCCTCTGTCTCCGTCACTGTCTCCTTTGACTTTTTACGGGGCGGCATGTGCAAATCTGCCCTTATCTTCAAATCTTGCAATTTTTTTGCCTTTGGCCCATCCTTCGTCTTATCTGGCATGTTCATCAGTGTTGCAACCAAGCTCTCAAGGACATTCTTACAGATATGCATTTGATCAAGGCAATGAGGCATGTCGAGTTTGTGCCAGTACTCCAAGTCCCAGAAAACAGACCTTGTCTTCAATACCTTCAGTAGTGGCTCTGATGCCTTTTTCATCATCTTTCCCGGCGCGGGGCACTGTTCCTAGTTTTTCAACAACTCATCGATTTCGGCGCCGCTCCGCTTACATGGAGGTCCTCGATGCTCAGCCTCCCCATTGAATAGATCTCCACGGTTTCTCCACGGGTCGTCCTTCTCAAGCCATCTTCGATGCCCCATGTACACGATTTTCCTAGGCCCACCATCTTTCGTTGACGTTAGCTGCTGAGTCGTCGTATCATCCATGCACCGAGTGCATCCGCAATATCCATGGCACACCTGAACCGCGACATATCTGTAACCAAGATAGTCGTGCACCATCGTGATCAACGCGGCTCTCATATAGAAATACTCGCCTTTGCTGGCGTCCCATGTCTTGGTCGGTGTTTTGCATAACGTGTCTAACTCCTCTTGAAGTAGCCCCAAATACATATTAATATTATTTCCCGGTTGTTTTGGCCCTTGAATCAGCATGCTCATGTGTATGTACTTCGACTTCATGCACAACTAGGGGGGATGTTGTACATCCATACAAACATGGGCCATGTGCTATGATTGGTGTTTTGGTTGCCAAACGGATTCATGTCATCGGTACACGCGCCAAGCATGATGTTCCTTGCATCACATGCAAAATACCGATATTCGCTATTGAACGCTCTCCACTGGCTTCGATCCATGAGGTGTCTCAGTTTCGGATCATCTCCATCGTCAATATTTTTCCTCTCCGTGTGCCAACGCATGAGCTTTGCTTCCTCGGGGTCTACAAAATAACATTGTAGACAGGGAGTGATCGGTAAGTACCATACAACTTTCTAGGGAGATATCTCCCCGGCCTTCTTGTATCGAGAAGCATTGCACACCGGACAGCTGGTTTTTTCCGCGTGCTCCTTCCGATAAATTACGCAATCGTCGATGCATGCATGGAATCTAACATGTGGCAGATCAAGAGGGCACACTATCTTCTTGGCCTCATCCACACTAGTAGGACATATATTCCCCGCGAGAAGAACATCCTTTAGGTACTTGAGAAGCTCATTGAGCCTAGTGTCGGTTCATTTGTTTTTAGCCTTCGTCTTCAGAAGTTCGAGCATGAAACTCAAGCGGGTCACCTTGGGATAGCAACCATCATATAATGGAGTGTTCGAGTCTACCACCAGTTGTTACAGCTTGGCCTCCTCTCTAGAAGCAGCTCTATCAGTACTCATCTCCTTGTGAAGCAGTTCTTGAACATGAGGGTCCCGCACGATTGAACTTAGTATCGACCAAGTCTGCGGCGTGGAGTCTATGTTTTCTCTGCCACCATGCGGCCCCTTCTCTGCCGCCATGTCTGGCCCCATCTCCGCCGCCATTATCGGTCATCTCTTCGTCTTGCTCTGTGTCATCATTGCATACCCCATCGACATCCTCGTCATCATCATCCTCATCTTCAATTATCCACCGAGTATAGCCATCCATGAAACTAGTCATGAGCAGGTGCATCACATGATCATCGTCATAGGGGTCGAGCCAAACTCCTCCTTTGCATCTTCGACATGGACATAAAATCTCCGTCCGGTTATTTTCTTTCATGTCCTACACCGCCGACCGCAACCACCTGTCCACCATCATTCCACTGACCATCATGAATGCCTGCACGATAATAAAAAACAAATTGATTATAAAAATGCATGCATGCATCAAAGTCATACAAAAATTCGGCATGACCTTCCCTAAAAATAGGACATATAGAATTTTCCCAAAATTTGCCGAAACGAAAATAAATTGACATTTAGGCAAAACATAGGCAACACACAAGCACAATTCGGCGGCAACTCATGCCACACACACAATTTCCATCATATCGCCTGATCATTTCATATCGCACACATACACATATTTCCATTCTTGCAAAAGCACAAATTTTTAATCACCTATCTCGAGATCGAGCACGGTGATGATGATGTCGATCGGTGTCGCCACACACCTATGGAATGATAAAAGGTGGACAAATCTCTTCTTGACAAGGCTAGATCTAGTAAGGGAGGTACATAAGTCACTTCACTAAATGCTAGATCTACGTAGCTAGTTTGGGAAGGAGATAAGTTCAACTAGTTGAGGGGGAAGGAAAAGGAGAAAGAAGATGCATTAATGGAGGTGGTGTAGTTAGCTAGGAGCAATAAAGAGAGAGAGAAAGAGAGGTAGAAGAAGGAGAGTAATGGGGGAGAAGTAGTGAGGAAGAAGCAAAGTGAGGGAGAGAGGAGGTGGGAGCTAGGGGAAAGTGAAGGAACAGAGGATGGGGGAGGGGGAAGGAAAAAGGTGGTGGCTGCGGTTTAGTAGTAGAGCTGGGTGTAAAATGAGCTGCTGCCAATAAGATAGCAGTAGCGTGCTTCCGGGAGGGGCGCTACTGCTAAGTAGGGACCATCATGTGGCCAGGTTCAAACTTAGCAGTAGCGCCCTGCACAAAAAGCGCGCTACTACTATTAAAGTAGCAGTAGCATGGTTAAGCGGGGCGTGCTACTGCTAAACCTAGCGTGGTGGGAACGGTCGGGCAATTTTAGTCGTAGCGTTGTTTTACCGCGCCACGTTACTGCTAAGTCGATAGCAGTAGTGCCTCTTTATGACACGCGCTACTGCTAATTAGCAGTAGCGCCTCTTCTTATCCAACACTACTTCTAAGGTTCTGTGTATAAGGTCTTCCTAGTAGTGAACACACCTCATGATCACCCTAATCCACTCTGCAGCAAAGCCAATCTTCTCCATAATTTGCTCCAAAAAACCACTCTACCCTATCGTAAGCCTTCATCATATCCAGCTTACGATATGAACTGGTTTTTCAACAAATTAATATAAGAGAAATGTTTTTCAACAAAAAACATGAACTGGTTTTCAAACCCACATTAAAAGCATATTTAGAGCATAACTGAAACAAACTCATATAGCGATCCCTGCAATTATGCAGTCACATTGTAATGTGACTACAATAAAATATATGCAAAATCATCAACCATTGTTAGAAAAAAGGTTCCAGACCCAAGGGTCACTTGGCAAAGGGATCTCACTCTAAGGCTATGTTCGGTTACGCCCTCCCCGACGTGGTTTTGGGCCCAAATCACAGGGATCGGCCTCGTTAGGATTAAAAAAAAGGAGGATTACCCTCGGTCTCTGCATCTGGGCGATGCTTGCAACCATTTTATTAATTATTTATAAGGACACTACAAAATAGTACACCAGGTAGTCCGAAGCCACCATCTTAGCAACAATTGTCGCTACTCCTATCCATTTTTATGAAGGGGTGCCGATAGTCCGAGACTAATACCAAACAGACATCACACCAAAGCTTAACATCTAATGTCGGAGGCCCCAACCGAGCCACATACTGGGTTTGGGGTACAAACCGGTCCGACGCACTCTCATTTTTTGCCACCATCGTCTTCCACCAATCCATCTTTAGAGTATAAACTAACGCACCAACCTTGCCAGGCCTCTCTACCATCGACGTCACCATGACGCCAGACAACGTCCTCCTTGAAAGTGCGTTATGTCGACTAGAGGGGGGTGAATAGGCCATTTTTATGAATTCTTCACTGAGGAATTTGCCGGTGAGGAAATTCCTTAGCGAAGAACTATTAGCAGCGGAATAAGTACTCAGAAGTAAGCATAACAGAATACAAGCATGGTCATCATGATGAAATGAAGACTAGCACAGAGTATAGAAAGCGTAATCACAGGATAACACAAGATGAAGACAAACAGACTGAAGAAATTGAACTGAGGAAATTGAGAAAGTCTTCAGTCAAAGTCTTCAAACACAGATATGAACAAACACTCAACACAGTAATGAGGAAATGAAAGGGTTGAGGAAATAGAACCAGTTAGGTTGGTGAAGACAATGATTTGGTAGACCAGTTCCAACTGCTGACTCAGTTGTACGTCTGGTTGGAGCGGCTAAGTACTTAAACTCGAGGACACACAATCCCGGACACCCAGTCGCTGAGCACGCAGCTCAGGACACCCAGTCCTCACCGTATTCTCCTTGAACTAAGGTCACACAGACCTCGTCCAATCACTCGTGGTAAGTCTTCAGGCGACTTCCAAACCTTCACAGACTTGGTCACTCGGTGATCCACAATTCCTCTTGGATGCTCTAGACCTTGACGCCTAACCGTCTGGAAGAAGCACAGTCTTCAAAGGTAACAAGCGTCGGATCCATGCAGGATCAATTTCTTCAGTGATGCTCAATCACTTTGGGTTTGTAGGGGTTTGGTTTTGGGTTTTCCTCACTCGATGATTTTCTCTCAAAGTCCTCGGAGGATGGGTTGCTCTCAAATGACAAGTGTCAAGTTCTCTCGGAGCAGCCAACCAGCTAGTGGTTGTAGGGGGCGGCTATTTATAGCCTAGGGAGCAGCCCGACATGATAAGACATAAATGCCCCTCAATGATATGACCGTTAGGTGGATAAGATATTTTGGGACAGCTGGCGCGCAGCACAGCAACGGTCGGAAATTTGACTCTCAAATTCCTCAGGGCTATCATGTTCCTCACTGTGTAGGTAATTCGCACTGACGAATTCCTAACTCCTCAGTCAGAACAAATTCATCAGCGACCAGAAGAACTTCGTCTCTATCACTGAAGAAAGTGACTGAACTGTATGAGATTTCCAAAGGCTTCACTAGAAGGGATTAGTAGGTGTAGGATTTTGAGTTGAGCATCACATGGAAATTTTTCCTTAGTATTTCCTCGACCCCCTTTAACAGTACGGTGTTTCCTATGACTCAAGAAAGAGAAAATGAAACTACGAAAACAAAAGTCTTCACGCTTCATGTTCCACAAATGAATACCAAGTCTTCAAGGTCACACCAATTTCTTCACTTTCAAAGTCTTCAGAAAGTCTTCAGAATATCAAAGTCTTCAGTTGAAGAACTTCATTTTTAGGGGTCGACTTTCACTATAAATATCAAACTCCTCATAGACTTATAGACCTGTGTACACTCACAAACGCATTAGTCCCTTAACCTATAAGTCTTCAATACACCAAAATCACTAAGGGGCACTAGATGCACTTACAATCTCCCCCTTTTTGGTGATTGATGACAACATAGGTTAAGTTTTCAGCAGGGATAAACATATGAAGTGTATACACTGATATTGAGGAATTTGATTACAAGATATAGAAGAACTCTCCCTGAAGATGTGCATAGTGAGGAATTTTCTTTTGAGGCAATGCACATTTGAAGAGTTGAATCATGGAGATCTCCCCCTATATCTTGTAATTCATACACGCATTTGATATATAATATGAAGAATTTGAAATGCATGATGAAATATGGTGCCTGATGAGATTCAGCATGCGTGCAATGTCATTAACGAGGAATAAGCATGCAAAGCATAAAGCAACAAAAGTATCAGCGCACCATCGGGTTTAAGATTACAACTCGATCTAAATAAAAGTTTCAAAAGAACGAGAGTTATAACTTAAAAAAATGCCCTTAATATAGACCCGCTTGAAGACTAACTCAGATTTCTCCCCCTTTGTCATCAAATGACCAAAAGGATTGAAACTAAGGACTAACGCCCCTGAAGAATTTCAAGTCGATGGAGGAGCGCCAGCGTTGTCGGGGTTGTTTGTTGTAGCAGGGCCTGCCGCAGTGTCGTCCAAATCTTCATACTCATCAGTGTCATGCGATGAAGAATAAGAGTTGGCCCCAGTGGAGGAATTTTGACCCTCTTGAATTTCTTCGGAGGAGGTGCAGACCAGTCAAATTCTTCCTTGAGACCCATAGTCTTCAGTTCTACAACGCTATAGACATGAGTGAGGACAGCCCAGGTGCGGTTGAAGGTTTCATGAAGGTAGTATTGGTTCTTCTTCACTGCATTGTGTGTTGAGGTCATATTGTGAAGAAGTGCACCAAACTGACGCTTTACCCATTTGTGATTGCGATCAACCTTCTGATGAAGACTGAGGAGTAACTCACGGTCAGTCATCACCCTGGGTGCTGTGGCTTGAGGATTTTGCTTGGCTGAGGTATTTGCGGCAGAGTCATGTGTGGAAGAATCATCATTGGTAGAGTAAGATGCAGCCTTGCGAAATTGACCATCCAATGGACGAATGCCTTCATCGATCACAGCAGCGGCCTTGCCTTTATCATCAGCTGATGAAACTGTCCGTTTGAGGACTTCAATGGGAGGCAAGTAGCAACCGTGGTTCAGAGTGTCAGCTTTGTAATTCAGTGAAGATCTTGCCCTGATGAATCTCATAATCCAAGGAGCATAGGGCTTCAGCTCAAATGGTGACATAGCAATATTGGCCAGAGTCCTCATGAAGAAATCATGGAAGTTGACGGGAACGCCATGAATGATGTTGAAAAGCATATTCTTCATGATGCCAACGACTTCTTCATCATTTGAGTCGTGGCCTTTGATAGGACTCATTGTCTTCGTCAGAATTCGATAGACAGTCCGAGGCACATAGAGTAATTCCTTGACGAGGAATTTGGTTCGTGGGGCCTGCCTTGGCTTCAAAGGCTTCATCGGCACTTGCATATAGTGATTTGAAAGTTCTGGTTCATTGTAGATACAACGAGCACCATCAAGTGGAGGACTGAGTGGTAGAGCATGAAGCAATTCAGTTGCTAGTGCCTTGTAGTGAGTATTTTCAGACATCCAGTCTAATACCCATGAGTTCACGTCTTCAGCGTCTCCGGTGATGTGCAGAGTTGCATACAATTGAAGAATGAGTTCTTCATTCCAGTCACAGATATCAGTGCAGAAATTCAGAAGTCCTGCGTCGTGAAGAACACTGAGGACTGGCTCAAAGCCGGGCAGAGACTCCATGTCCACATGAGGAATATGTGCATGATCGAAGACTTTGTCTTTGTTGAAGAGCACTGAGGAATAGAAATTTGCTTGGCTGGCAGTCCAGAAACGCCTCTTCTGTCACGACCGGTTTTCCAATAAAAATATTTATTGATAAACCAGTCTTTTGAGTCCAGTATGAGAGAAATCCTCCTCACTGGTAGACAATTTCTTGATACAATAAGCCAGTAGCATAAAATATATTACAGGGTTGAACTGCGGTCGCTCAACCAAATTATTACAAAGCACGCCAATAATCATACATAATGGCGGACAGGACACAGTGGTGTGGAGACATACTACTGACTCATGGATAGGTTGGTGGTGGAAAAGCACAGCGGGAAGGGAAATACAAGACTCTAAGAATATCATTTCATCGAACGTCGAGGTGAGGCTCGATAAATTTATTTGGTAGCGGAAGCGGATATAAAACAGTGGCCAAATCCAGGGTCGCACGAGACTGACTGGGACTCCTCTAAGTGTCGGACTCGCTATCGAACTCTTCATCCAAGAGATCGCCTTCGTCAGCATCTGGCCAAATCAACAAGCCAGTGAGTACTTTGAAAGTACTCGCAAGACAGTTCAGACGTAAGATATAACAAATGCGTGCATGGATGCAACATGATTAATTCCTTAATGCACAATAAATAAAATTGGCATAACGGGTAAGTAAAGAGGGAAACGGCGGTAGTCCGCCTGAAATTCCACAGAGCATAAATAAGGACCGATCGGGTGTCTGAAGCGACGCCTCGAAAGGTGAGCAAATAAAAATAAGGAAATGATGCCACAGTCGGGCATCTTAGCGACACCACATAAAGGGCTTTAAAAGAAATGCCACGGTCGGACGTCTGAGCGACATCGCAGAAAGGGCTTTAAATGAAATGCCACAGTCGGACGTCTGAGCGACATCGCAGAAAGGGCTTTAAAAGAAATGCCACAGTCGGACGTCTGAGCGACATCGCAGAAAGGGCTTTAAATGAAATGCCACAGTCGGACGTCTGAGCGACATCGCAGAAAGGGCTTTAAAAGAAATGCCACAGTCGGACGTCTGAGCGACATCGCAGAAAGGGCTTTAAATTCACCAGTAAACAATACTCATAATAAACATTCAATCCATGAGAATAAACGGGTTAGTCCATCCACAGGGATAATCATTCAATCGGACTTAGCACTCATGCGATTCACCAGAGTCTCTGTCATCAAAGCTGACAATTGATTAGGATAAGATGGAATGAAACTTGACATGGAAGAGATGATTTGGAGGAATATATGACTCTGCAGAGTTTGTACAAAAATTTTCCCACAGTCAACGGATTTCCGTAGTCACGAAGGACTAGTTCCGTTTATGGTATTTCGGAAGAAAACACAGCTAACCGGTACACACCCATCCTACCTCTCGATGCTAGGAATCACCCTAGTCATCGTCCAAGAAAAACTTTTGAGACGGGGAGATCACAATCTCGAATAGCATGGGATCAAATTTATATACGCGCGCTCTAAGGGGTGCCCCCCTCTCGGTCCCAACCGGAAACACCCATGCCCCCTGACCGGATGACTGGCTTTAATCCAGGGCCATGGAACCATCATCACGGCCTCTCCTCTTTGCTGTGTACCATGAAAGTGGTTTGCAACTTACTAAACCATATTCCTTGCGGAAAACATGTGGTAGTACAAGGAAGGAAATGATAGGTACTGGACCGATATGGTTTGACACTGAAGTCACATAGTCTGGCATAAGACTGGCATGCTACAACACTGCCATCGTACCCATCCTCATGCCAACACATGGCCATTCATATTCACATTCATCCACGTATGGATCATTGAACTCACTCACCTTATTATCACATAAAATAACGTTCATCGGTATGCTCACCAACATGCCATGAAACTAACTAAATGCAAAACATGCCGAGACACTCATCATATCAAAAGTTCAAACATGCTTGCCTGGTTCAGAGTAGTCGGAGCCTAGCTCGGTGAAGTTCGCGGCTCCGTCACCTCCTTCGGTATCTACGGTTTAAAGAAAATATATGTGCTAACGTAAATACCAAGGAGATCACAGAAGGTAAACCAAATATTTTTCAAATAAATCTGATAAAAAACTAGACAAAATTTTAAAGAGAACAGAAAAAGAATCAATCAAAAATACTTTTCTGATTAAAAGTTATAAGGGTTTTTGTCCAGGGACTTATCTGTAATGAAACAGAAGATTTCCAGGGGCTAGTTTATAAAAACAGAAAACGCTTCGGTAGCGACTATGCCAGCCCGAAGAGAAAACGCATTTGGCAGTAGGCGTTTTCAGATAACGCTTCGTTTAGAAAGGACAGAGAGGCTGACAGCGGGTCCCACTTGTCATGTTTAAATTTTCAAATGGGAGGGACGAGGCTCGTCGGCGCCCGAGAGGTGCTGTGGTCGCCGGCGGCGATCCATGGCGAGGCATGGGGATCAAAGGTTGCCAATGTGCTCACCGTGTCCTTCCGCAACGGTGGGTGGTGGTGTTGGTCGCCGGTGAGCACCACGTCGACGGCGGTCTCAACTCCGGCGGACGGTGGTTCGGGCGTGGATGGAGCTCGTCGGAGAGGGCTGCAAAGATTAAATTGAGGTGGGGGTTAGACTACTGGGTGCATGAGAGGGCTACGGACGAGGTTTGGGCGCCGGAGGTGGCCTCACCGAAGTGAATCGAGCTGGAGGCCGAGGCGGATCGGGGCGGCCGGAGCTGGGGAAGGAGACCTCCTCGAGGTCCCCCTAGTGGCCTGGCGGGGCTTTGGTGAGGAGTGGTGATGCTGCGTGCACGAGGGTGAGCTCGGGGCCCTTTTTATAGGCGGCCCGAGGCGGTTGCCGTGAACGGAGATTTCCGGCGAGCGATTACGGTGGCGCAGTGCTCGGTCGGGGTGGTTAGGGAGTCGAGCGTCATCACGGAGGTTCAATGGGGCCGTTTTAGTGCTAAACTGGCCGGGGTTTGGGTGTTTGGGTCGAGCTCGACGGAACGGGGTGGCGCGGGCCCGTCGGCGACAGAGAGCGCGCTTCGTGCGTGCTGCGCCACGGCGACGGTGCCGCATGCGTGCGCTGGCATGGAGAAGGCCACGCGGAGCCACCAGAGGATTTGGGCGGTGCCGAACGGCGTTGCGCCGCCGTTCTCCTCCCTGTTGGCCGTTACGGGAAGCCGGCCGCCGCAAGACACGCCGGTGCAGGCGGGCCAGGGCGCCACCGACGCCAGGGTCGCGCCAAGTGCGCGTGTGAAGCTTCGGACAAGCAAGCGAGGCCGCGAGAAACATGCCAAGTGCACTGTGGCCGCGTGACTGAAACTGTCGAAACTGAAAACTGAATTTAACTGAATTTCGGAAAGTGTAAGGAAAACAGTGCATGCAAGGTGTTCGACAGAATGATACAGGCATGTAGGGATTTTTCCTTGAGCTGATTTTTGGTGGAGTGGCTTCTCATTGCTCAAATAGGCTGCCTGAATTTTGGTGGAATTTTTGGAGGAGTGTAGATATGAATTTCACCAAATTTGGCAAATATGGTCCAAACTTGCAGAGACTGAATTTTGAAAAATTTGAAAAGAGGAGGAGTGGATCAAGATGGTTCTGGGTTATGGATGCTAAGGACAATCCAGGAGAATTGGTTTGAGGTCAAAACTCAAATGCAATAGGGCACTTGCTTTGAAAATCTCTCAGGCTCCAAATAATTTTCAGAATTGAATTGAGGGGAAAAATAATCAGAATAAAAATCCAAAACCAGTTTGGATTAGTTGGGACAGAGAATTTAGGTTGATCACAAGTTGTAGGGGAGGTTTTGGAGGGGTTTTACCACATGGGCAAAAATGCCAAGTCATGGTGGTTCCAAGATATGAAAATCCCAAATTTTCATAGAGCTTCACTAAAAAAAATCTCTCCTCAAAACCACAAAGTTTTTGATAAAAACCAAATAAAAATTTTGGAGTGTCACATCTTCCTTATGCGAGCAGAATCATATGGATTATAATCAGTGAAGAGTACGTGCTCGGCAAAGAAATCTTCAGCCTTGAACTTCTGTTTGCTTGAGAACGGATTCTTTGGCTTTGGCAGAGGGGTGTCAGTGAGTTGCATCACCACCTCAGGAATCGCGAGCTCAGGTTCTTCAGGCTAAGGAATTTCTTGTTCCTCAACAGGTGCAGTCTGAGGATCAGCAGCAGCAAGTTCATCAGCACTAGTGGCTGGAATTTCTTCATGGACAGATGAAGTGGGATGAGTTTCTTCAGAGCCCATTTGAACAGTTGGAGCAGGGGACTGAGGTATCTGTTGGATTGGGGTGAAGAGTGGAGAATTTGGATGCTGACTTTCCCAAAAGTCATCGTTCATCACTGGCGTTATGCTTCCAATATCCACATCTTCTTCAAGTTCCTCAACACTGGCCTCTTCAGCTGTGAACTGAGGCATAGGCGAGGAAATGATTGGGGTTGAAGGGATTGCTTCCACTTCAATTTCTTCATCAATCTGCTCTGACGAAGCAGCAGAATGATTTTCTTCATCAGATCCGCTTGGGATCTCATAGTCTTCTCCAAAAGGAACAAGGTCCTTTGATGGCATGGAGGAAATCGGAACAACATCAATTGGATTTTCGAGTGAGCTGGTCATTGGCTTCATTTTCTTCGCAACCGAAGAGTTTGACGCAGCTAATGCCTTCCTTTTCTTCACTGCAGCTCGCTCTGCAGCCTTGGTCTTCTTCACATCAGAAGCAGATGGAAGAATTGGAGTTGGTTTGGGAGCGGGAGGAGCTGAGGAATCTGGTTCATTTTCTTCAGGCGCAACTGATGCAGTTGCTCCGATCTCTTCAGTTTCTTCAGGCGCACCACTAGTGGATGCCCTGGCAATTTCTTCAGCGGCTGGAATTTCTTCACCAGCCCTGGAACGAGCATTTTCTTCAGCAGGCTGAAAGTCATCAGCGATGCTGGCATGTTCTTCAGCAGGCTGAGCAGAGTCTGCAGCCTGAAGATTTTCTTGTTGTGATGGGGCTGCAACATTTGTGAATTTCTTCGTCAGATTGACGAATCTTACTTTAGCTCCTTGCCAATCAGCATAGTAGGCATCAAAGTCTTTGCTGAGGTCATGAATTTCAGACTGAGCCTGGAGAAATTCCTCAGGTGTCATTCTGACAACGTTTTTCTTCAGGAGCTTCTCCTTTCTGTATTGAGCTTTCCTGATCTCTCTTGCCTTTTCAAACTTCCATTTCTCTTCAGTGATGAAATGGGTCAGCATGTGACTTTGACCAGGGGTCAGTTGAAAATCAGGCATAGGGGTGTTAGGATCCTTGTGCCAGAGATCAATGTAATCGAGGATTTTTCTTGGATCCAACAGCAGTGGCACAGATGTGCCTTTGGCTCTAGCGGCCTTCACCTGTCTGTCTCTGATGATTTCTGCAAGTTCATCATCAGAAGGCACATGGAATGCGACCTATTTCTTCTTTGGACTTGGCCGAGGACCTCGTCCAGCTGTTGCTTTGGTCTTCAACAGTGTGGGGCCTGATGAGGAAATTGGTGCAACTGAGGAACTTGCTGAAACACCAGAGGCAATCGAGAAACCAGCAGTCCTTTGACATGTAGCCAGATGCACAGGAGCTGAGGACTTTGAAGGAGCTGTTGAGGATTTTGGTGGAGCTGTAGCAGTGTGAGGAATTTGCCGTGAGGGCACTGTTGGTGAAGCACTTGGCTTACGAGCAGGCTTCTTTGGCATGGATTTCCTCGGTTTGACCGAGGCCTCAGTAGCAGTAGCAGTGGCAGAATCCTCATTGAATTTCTTCACTGCCTCCTTGGCTTGTCTTGCCAATTTAGCTTGGTGCTTAGCCCATTCTTCAGGAAAGTCCTCACCATGTTTGATGCTTGTGGGGTCAACTACTTGGCCAGGTGCCAATGGAGCTCTTGGGCATGGAGGATTGAGGGCGAATTTCCTCATGTACTTTGGAGTCACATATCTGTATTCCCTCCATTCCCTTGCCCATCTCCGTTCAATCCTCTGAATGCGCACCTTGCGCTGATTTTTGTTTTCTTTGCCAAATTTTGCTTCATCAGGTGTGCAATAGTCAGCATAAATTTCCTCAGGGATTTCAAGCGCAGTCATAACCTCAAGTTTCTTTCCTCCTTTCTGCGGCTTCTTATCATCTGTCATATTCTTCAGTTGAGGAATTTGAACAATTGAGTTCTCTGAAGAAGTATGCAGTTTTTCTTCGAGAAACGCTGCAAATGAGTTAAGTTGATGAGAACCTTGTGATTCAGCAGCAGACATGAGTACCTGTGAACAGAGTACAGGTGCGAGGAATTCGGAGAGGTCATATGCGTTCTGAGAAGGTTTTTTGAAAAGAACAAGTTTTGAGGAATTTGACCAGATGAACCTTGAGGACTTTCACTAAGCGTTCTTGTCTTAGGTTCCAGAGTTGTACAGATCGAAGATCCACACAATTAGGGAATCTTGAAGAAAATGATTGCTTAGAGAAACAGTTCAAGATCATATGATGTGAGGTGTTCATATGTGTGAAGATTTGAAGAATAAACACCTTTGAAGATTTTCTGGAAAGTTTGAGAATCAAAGTGAGTAATAAAAGTAACTTTTAATTACCCGAAGTGAAGAACACGACAAACTGAGAAGAACAGATGTGAAGTTCGTCAGGTTAGATATCCCACGCCCTAACTTGGCAGAGGAAGACAGCTACGGCGGCGGCGGAGTGAAGATTTCCGCGGTCGGCGTGAGTACGACGGCGACGAGGTCGAGGCAGCGAAGCTCTTCCTCACCGGCGACGATGGAGTAGTGGCGGCGCTAGGGTTTGAGGAGCTCGAGTGAGAGAGTAGCGATCGAGCGGAGTAAATGAAGTGAGGAAGGGGAGAGGGGTATTTATAGACACGGTGAAAAACTGTTTGCCCGAAGATTTGGGATGAACATGCCCCTGCCCTTTCTCCTTCTCGCGACATGTGTCACCCATGTACTGTGTAGTTGAGATCGTGTACGATCGTGGGTGAATAGAATAATGCATTGTGGGATGCAGAACGGTTTGAGCAGCAAAACCGAAAATTTGGATAAGATTTGTTTTAAAGTTTCGTTCGCAATTTCTTCAGCTGACAAGGACACAGTGAAGATTTTGAACGAGTTTCAAATAGAATGCATATGTAGAATTTGTGAATAGATTGGTTGAGTATAGCATAGAGGGGGAAGGGTCCGATCACATTCACTTAGCAGAAAAAGCAACTTGAAGAAATAGCTATAAGTGAATGCTGTAGAGGACATAAACTCATATATATATATAGCCAATGAAGAAAAACAAAGGAAATAGTGAAGATTTTGAAAAGTTGAAGAATTTGGAAAACTGAAGAATTTCAAAACTGAGGAAAAACTCAAATTGAAGATTTTCAACTTTTTGTGGTGGCGTGACCCACCGTATAAGAATGATGATTTCAGACACTGCGTACAATTGTCGTAGGGTTCTGAGAATCAAATTCTTCATTAATTTCTTCACACTTAGAGTGTTATTCTTCATTGATTGAAGAAAAAAGTTTCTTCATGTGTTGCACATCTAAGTCATCAATTTTGCATAAGTGTTAGGATGTGTGTCCTTTTCAAAGAACATTCGAAGATTCTAAAATATTTAGCTCACACCGCAACTTGCTAAATCTCTTCTCATCCAAGGGCTTAGTGAAGATATCAGCTAGCTGTTCTTCAGTCTTCACGTGCTCGATGGAGATGTCGCCCTTCAACACATGATCACGAAGAAAATGATGACAAATCTGAATGTGCTTTGTCTTCGAGTGCTGAACTGGGTTCTGAGCAATCTTGATGGCACTCTCATTGTCGCAGAGGAGAGGCACATTCTTCACGTTGACGCCATAGTCCTTGAGTGTTTGCTTCATCCAAAGCAGTTGAGCATAGCAAGAGCCAGCAGCTATGTATTCAGCTTCCGCAGTGGACAGTGATACGCAGTTCTGTTTCTTCGAGGACCAACAGACAAAGATCGTCCGAGGAAATGACAAGTGCCAGAAGTTGACTTGCGGTCCACACGATCACCAGCATAGTCAGAGTCAGAATATCCAATGAGATCAAAAGCAGAGCCCTTGGGGTACCATAATCCTAGTGTTGGTGTGTGAGCTATATATCGAAGAATATGCTTCACAGCCTTATGGTGTGATTCCTTCGGTGCAGCTTGAAATCGGGCACACATGCAAACACTAAGCATTATGTCTGGCCTAGATGCACATAAGTACAATAAAGAACCAATCATGGAGCGGTATACCTTGTGATCGAAGTCAATACCATTTTCATCAGTGCATAGATGGCCATTTGTGGGCATAGGAATTTTGACGCCTTTGCAATCTTGCATGCCTAATTTCCTCAGTACATCTTTGAGGTATTTCTCCTAAGATATGAATATGCCATTGCGCTGTTGACGAATTTGAAGACCTAAGAAGAATTTCAACTCTCCCATCATAGACATTTGATATTCTTCACTCATCATATAGGAAAATTCATCACTGGTGCTCTAATGTCATTGATGATCTTCTCCACTTGCACTTCTTTTGCAACGCGAGGATGAGCTGGTTGTCGCTGAGGAGTTTGATCAGCATTTTCTTCAGCACCATTTTCCTCAGCATTTTCTTCAGGTGTATTAGCTCGATGTTCTTCATGAACTGGAATGAATTCTTCAGCAAATTCTTCAGTAGGAATGACATCCTCAGTTGCCTTGAACTTGATAGAATCCTCAGGTGCTGGTTCATCTAACACAGAAGGTAGGTGCTCTCTTTGCGAGCCATGAGTTTCATCGAACCGCACATCTATAGTGTCAACAATCTTGTGAAGAACAATGTTGAAGACTCTGTAGGTGTGCGAGTCCTTTCCGTAACCAAGCATAAAACCTTCATGTGCTTTCGGTGCAAATTTAGAATTGTGGTGAGGATCTCTAATCCAACATTTAGCACCGAAGACTTTGAAATAACTCACATTGGGTTTCTTGTCAGTGAGGAGTTCATAGGCCGTCTTCTTGAAGAATTTGTGAAGATATACTCTGTTGATGATGTGGCACGCAGTATCAATTGCATCAATCCAAAAATGATGAGGCGTTTTGTATTCATCAAGCATAGTGCGAGCCATCTCAACAAGAGTTCTGTTCTTGCGCTCCACGACGCCATTTTTCTGAGGAGTATAGGGAGCAGATAACTCATGAGTAATACCAAGTTCATCAAGATAGTCATCAAGACCGGAATTCTTGAACCCAATTCCATTATCACTTCTGATGTGCTTGATCTTCACACCAAAGTTGGTTGAAGCTCTCGAGGAAAAACGTTTGAAGACTTCCTGCACTTCATGTGTGTAAGTAACAATGTGTACCCATGTATATCGAGAGTAATCATCAACAATGACAAAACCATATAGAGATGCATCATTAGTGACTGCTGAGTAATGATTAGGTCCGAAGAGGTCCATGTGAAGCAATTCGTATGGACGAATAGTGGTCATGATAGTCTTTGCTGGATGCTTGGCCTTGGTTATTTTTCCAGCTTCACAGGCTCCGCATAAGTGATCCTTAAGGAATTTGACATTCTCAATGCCAATGACATGCTTCTTCTTCGCAAGCGTGTGCAAATTCCTCATGCGTGCGTGACCAAGTCGTCGATGCCATAGCCAGCCTTCTGAAGCTTTTGCAAGTAGACACACGGCTGGTTGTGGTCCTGTAGAGAAATCAACAATATACAAATCTCCTCTCCTAAAGCCTTCGAAGACTTTGGAATTGTCAGCTTCCATAATCACAACACAGCGATACTTGCCAAAGACAACAACCATATCAAGATCACAAAGCATTGAGACTGACATGACGTTGTATCCTAAGGACTCAACAAGCATGACTTTGTCCATGTGTTTATCCTTAGAGATCGCAACCTTACCAAGACCCAATACCTGACTTTTACCTTTGTCAGCAAAGATGATGTGCTTCAGATGTGACGGTGATAAGGGAGCATCCATCAAAAGATTCTTGTCACCAGTCATGTGATTTGTACATCCACTATCGAGGACCCATTCAGTGGTTTTGGGTTGATGATCCTGCAGATGAATTAGTGTAACTTAGAATCTCATATGCTTCATCAATGAAGAATATGATATCGAGTTCATCAGATGAATTTCATCAAGCAGTAAACAGATATAGCAATAGGAGGATGTGTGAAAGTTTATTTCATCATGATTCACCTGCGTCCTTTCAGGCAATTTTGTCAGGTCCCCAGCAAATTCTTCAGACGTTAAGGCACGTCTGGAGACCTGACCCTGCAGAAGAGATTAGTTCTTTTTCTTCACCACCCACATCTGAAGGGGTGGCAAAGAGTTCATCACTCTGCGAGCACCATACGAGAATGATGGCATAGAAGCCAAACCATCTCGTTTCACATAAGAGGGGTTAGGGTAAGCATATGAATAAGCAGAGAAATTCTTCGAGGACTTATGAACATAATGGTTTGAAGAATAATGCACATATTCATAGCCCTTAGCTCTACCCAGCGAAACAGAGTTGTTAGCACGATGATAATCATATGAGGACTTTGATCCATTTAAGGAATTTGATCCATATGAAGAATTTGATCTAGGGTTCCTGTTCTTCACTGGTGGTTTCATGAGGACATCCACCTGAAGACTTTCAAGGCACTTCTTGGGAACCCAGATTTTCTTCATGGGAGAACCGTTCCTGCAGTTAGTGCCAACATATCTAGCAAATACTTCACCATTCTGATTTTTGAACAGTTTATAGTTGGAGTCAAATGACTCATCAGAAGGATGAGGAGATTCACATGTAAAGCCAGATAAGTTACATGGATCAACTGGAGGTCCCTTTGCAGCAACCCATGAGGTTTTGGAGTACTGCTCAGGCTTCCAATATGTTCCATCAGCATTAAGTTTCCTTTCAAAGGCGATACCCTCTTTCCTAGGGTTTCTGATGCCCTTTGAGGCTTTTGTACATGCCTGTCATGTACAATTCCTTTAGCCCTGCATCGTCAGTGATACTAGCAATGTCCTCAGATGAGGAATTAGTGATAGCAGAGGCAGGTGAAGAATTTGTAACAGTTGAAGCATTTGAACATCCAGGTGAAGAATTAGCAGATTCACGTTCAATGCACTGTAAGCATGGAGGAACAAATTCTTCCTGAGAAGCGCTGATTTGTTGAGCTAGTAATGAATCGCGCTCCTTCTGAAGATCTTCATAACTCACTCTTAGCTTCTCAAGATCTTGCTTTCTTTGAAGAAATTCATAAGAAAGTTTCTCATGATCAGATAAGAGAGTGTTATGACGACTTTGAAGGTTATCAAACCTAGACTGAAGTCTCTGAAGATTTTCAGTCAGGGCTTTAGTGCGATCCATTTCTTCACCCAACATATCATCACTTTTTTCTAGCATGTTTTGAACCTTTTCAAAAGCCATTTGTTGTTTTACAGCAATCTTAGCAAGTTTAGAGTAGCTGGGCTTGAGATCCACATCAGATTCATTTTCACTAGATTCAGAGGAGGTGTATTTGAGTACCTTTGCACCTTTTGCCATGAAGCAATAGGTGGGAGCGTAGTCATCATTATCTTCATCAGGCTTGTCGGTGGGGTCAGTTTCTTCAGTGTCGAAGATGGACTTGCTAACGAAAGCAGTAGCGAAGGCCAGACTCGCCACACCAGATTCGGATTCTTCAGACGCCTCCTCTTCCTCATGTTCCTCAGATTCAGCTTCAGAGTCCATTTCCTTGCCAATGAATGCCCGAGCCTTCTTGGAGATGCTCTTCTTGTGAGATGAAGACTTCGAGGATTTTGATGACGAAGATTTTGACGATTTCTTCTTCTTCAATTCCTTTTCCCGCTGAGGACAATCTTGAATATAATGACCAGGTTTCTTGCATTTGTGGCACAGCCTTCTCTTATAGTCACTTGATGAGGAATCACTGTTTCTTGAGGATTTTCCAAAGCGACCACGTCTTGAGAACTTCTGGAATTTCTTCACGAGCAGTGCTAGCTCCTGGCTCAATTCTTCAGGATCACCAAGGCTACTACCAGAATCCTCACATTCAGACTCAGACACAACCTTGGCCTTCAGGGCACGTGGTTTGACATAGCTCGAACCATAGAGATCTCTCTTTTCAGCAAGCTGGAACTCGTGAGTATTTAGCCTTTCGAGCATATCGGCAGGATCAAGAGACTTGTAGTCAGCTCGTTCTTGTATCATTAGACCCAGAGTATCAAATGAGGAATCAAGCGATCTCAACAGTTTCTTCACCACCTCATGGTCAGTGATGTCAGTGGCACCGAGGGCTTGAAGCTCATTTGAGATGTCAGTGAGGCGATCAAAGGTTTGTTGGACATTTTCATTGTTGAGTCTTTTGAAGCGGTTGAAGAGATTCCGAAGAACATCAACTCGAGAGTCACGCTGAGTTGAGACTCCTTCATTCACTTTGGACAGCCTATCCCAGATAAGCTTAGCAGTTTCCAAAGCACTCACTCTTCCATATTGTCCTTTACTCAGATGGCCACATATGATATTCTTCGCTTGAGAATCGAGTTGCTTGAATCCCTTCACATCGGTAGCGTTCAGTGAGGGTGACACAGAGGGAACACCCTTTTCCACAACATACCAGAGATCATTGTCAATTGCCTCGAGATGCATTCGCATCTTGTTTTTCCAGTAGGGGTAGTCCGTCCCATCAAAGGTAGGACACCCAGCCGAGACCTTGATCATACCTGCGGTCGACATAACTAAAACTCCAGGCGGTTAAACCAAAATCACACAGAACAAGGGAGTACCTTGCTCTGATACCAATTGACAGTGCGTTATGTCGACTAGAGGGGGGGTGAATAGGTGATTTTTATGAATTCTTCACTGAGGAATTTGCCGGTGAGGAAATTCCTTAGCGAAGAACTATTAGCAGCAGAATAAGTACTCAGAAGTAAGCATAACAGAATACAAGCATGGTCATCATGATGAAATGAAGACTAGCACAGAGTACAGAAAGCGTAATCACAGGATAACACAAGATGAAGACAAACAGACTGAAGAAATTGAACTGAGGAAATTGAGAAAGTCTTCAGTCAAAGTCTTCAAACACAGATATGAACAAACACTCAACACAGTAATGAGGAAATGAAAGGGTTGAGGAAATAGAACCAGTTAGGTTGGTGAAGACAATGATTTGGTAGACCAGTTCCAACTGCTGACTCAGTTGTACGTCTGGTTGGAGCGGCTAAGTACTTAAACTCGAGGACACACAATCCCGGACACCCAGTCGCTGAGCACGCAGCTCAGGACACCCAGTCCTCACCGTATTCTCCTTGAACTAAGGTCACACATACCTCGTCCAATCACTCGTGGTAAGTCTTCAGGCGACTTCCAAACCTTCATAGACTTGGTCACTCGGCGATCCACAATTTCTCTTGGATGCTCTAGACCTTGACGCCTAACCGTCTGGAAGAAGCACAGTCTTCAAAGGTAACAAGCGTCGGATCCACGCAGGATCAATTTCTTCAGTGATGCTCAATCACTTTGGGTTTGTAGGGGTTTGGTTTTGGGTTTTCCTCACTCGATGATTTTCGCTCAAAGTCCTCGGAGGATGGGTTGCTCTCAAATGACAAGTGTCAAGTTCTCTCGGAGCAGCCAACCAGCTAGTGGTTGTAGGGGGCGGCTATTTATAGCCTAGGGAGCAGCCCGACATGATAAGACATAAATGCCCCTCAATGATATGACCGTTAGGTGGATAAGATATTTTGGGACAGCTGGCGCGCAGCACAGCAACGGTCGGAAATTTGACTCTCAAATTCCTCAGGGCTATCATGTTCCTCACTGTGTAGGTAATTCGCACTGACGAATTCCTAACTCCTCAGTCAGAACAAATTCATCAGCGACCAGAAGAACTTCGTCTCTGTCACTGAAGAAAGTGACTGAACTGTCTGAGATTTCCAAAGGCTTCACTCAAAGGGATTGGTAGGTGTAGGATTTTGAGTTGAGCATCACATGGAAATTTTTCCTTAGTATTTCCTCGACCCCCTTTAACAGTACGGTGTTTCCTATGACTCAAGAAAGAGAAAATGAAACTACGAAAACAAAAGTCTTCACGCTTCATATTCCACAAATGAATACCAAGTCTTCAAGGTCACACCAATTTCTTCACTTTCAAAGTCTTCAGAAAGTCTTCAGAATATCAAAGTCTTCAGTTGAAGAACTTCATTTTTAGGGGTCGACTTTCTCTGTAAATATTAAACTCCTCATAGACTTTTAGACCTGTGTACACTCACAAACGCATTAGTCCCTTAACCTATAAGTCTTCAATACACCAAAATCACTAAGGGGCACTAGATGCACTTACACTCCTCCTGCGCGAGTCCATCTCCGCGCATCGGACCCCGAGTCTCTACTGCACCACGCCGTCGAGATCCGCCGCCATCAACGAGTAAGATGAAGCACCGCTCCACCAAAGGAGCCGTCCACTGGTCCCTTGAGGCCGTGTACACCTCCAAAAATGAAGCCCAAGGGGGAAACGACACCAAAGCGCCGCCGTCATCTGATTACTGATCTAGAGTTTTCCTTGAAGGTAGCGGACAGAGGTCTGGAGTTTCTCCATGGCGATGCCTTCAAGAAAGTAATGACACAAAAGAGTGTCGCCATCGCCGGTCTTGGCAACAAGCCGAGAACGAGGTTTTCACCCGGATCCGCTCGGCTAACCTCCATCTCGCATCGTGCGCACGGACCACCACCGATCTCCGCCGCCGCGGGGTGAGCAAGCCACTCTGGCCAGATTAGATCTGACCGGAGGGCCAACCACGCCCGCAGCCGACCAGTCCACCAAAGCCCTCCACGCCGCCGCCGATCCGAGGTGCCGCAATGCCGCGACCATCCGCTGCTCGCCACCGGGAGCAAGCCACCGGCGCGGAGCCTCAGATCCGGGGCACACTTCCGCTTCCCCGGGTGTCCCGCGCCACCCTCGCGTGCGAGAAGGAGAGGCTCCTCCGCCACCGCCTTCAGCCACCCGGGCTTAGCCCGACAGCTTCCTCCAGTGGCGGCGGAGGGGAGGGATGGGAGGGGGAGTGACCGGCGGCTAAGGGGGAGTGACCGGGGGCGACGGAGGGGAGAGGAACGGAGGAAGCAGCGGGCAGCGGCATGCTGTGTGGCCTCGTTAGGAAATAGTCACACACTATTTGATCCGATGCATTCAGTTTAACTTCGAGTGGATCTTTCCCCAGCCCAAACCCCTCAAAACCATGAAAAAAATTAGCTCCTGCCCAAGCGTGGGAAAAATCTGCTTCGTTTCTCTCTTGTATGTGTGTCTCTCGTCGAGGCGACGGGACTGGAAGCGTGGGGTTAATCAAATGGAAGATCGTGGCCGTGATCACCTAGGGCCTGTTCGGATTGACTCCGCTCGCCAAAGCTCCCGGAGCGGGAGGAGCGGTCCTGAACGCTACAACTCCGCAGAGTAAGAAGAGCGGAGCGCTAGTGCCAGGGAGTCAAACCCCACGGGGGTCAGGTGTTGATCACCCAATACCTGCAAGGGATTAGTTCCACCAGGTGAATGGTGAACTAATCTCCTGTAACCGAACAAGGGCTAAGTGAGAAAAAATGCTCGATCAACACGTCACAAAGGGGAGCTGGCTTTTTTTCGAAAGCTACCGGTTTTGTGGAAGGGCACGGGTGTGCTCGGTTTTCTCCTCCATTTTCTAACAAGAAAAATTCAAACTGAATTAACTTTGAACCAAGCGATCAACTGCAAACCATTTTCACTTTTATGTTTTTTCCCATCTAGACCCATGTTAATAAGTTCCAGTGAATTATTCTCTACTCCCCCATATCCATATACATTAATATGGACTGGAAGGAGTATTATTTTTCCAGTTGAGCTATTTGTTGACTCGTGTAGACATGCTGAAGATGCCATAACCCAGTGCAACCTGTAAAGAACTCGATACCGAATTTTGCCATCACACACTATTAAATATTGTTCAATCCAATTTCCCCTTTGTGACATACCTTTTTTTTTTCACACATGGAAAATACGAAAATAAATAAATAAACGGGCAGTACAACTGACAAACCCAGAAATAACTGTTTTTTTTGTAACAGTATTTGCTAATATGAAATTGTTGGTGCATGATTCAGAGAAGAATCGTACGTTCCTGCAACAAACCGACAAAGGCATCCACCCTTTTGGCCTGCGCAAGTCTCCTCTTTGATTCGGCAAGCATTTTCTTTTTAGAGAGAAGACCATGCATGCCTGATTTTATAAAAAGCATAAGCTAGGGACACGAGCTGTAACACTACACTAGCAATCCACCAAAACAAAAACCTCCAGAACCAAACAGTCAACTGCCACAT
>NC_041391.1:529203560-529237073 GCF_002162155.2 Triticum dicoccoides | reverse complement strand
GGGGGGCAAGGGAGACATAAATTGTACTCCCTCCGTCCCAAAATTCTTGTCTTAGATTTGTCTAGATACGGATCGTATGTGCCAAAATTATCTTACAGAAAATTTACATCAATAACATTATGTTCCACTCCTCATATGTGAACAAAAGCATAAGATGGTTAGCTCCTCTAAACTCACAGGAAATTTTACATGAAATATGTCACGAATTAGAGAATCCACACTATCCATGACAAGATTGTACTGGTAAATTTGATGTGGTCAGACCCAAGCAAAGTCTTTTCTTCAGCAGAATCAACACCAAAGCTTATCGCAAAACCTGGATGTGTTTCTCACCACTATCTTTTTCTTTCTCTCTGAGTGTCATCTTTCATCCAAAGGTTGTTAGTATGAGCATTAGGATCTTATAAGCAGAAGTGCTACTTAGAACTGTTAGGTCCCTCCTGAGGGTAGGCGACCGAACGCTTGCAGATCCTGCAGAGTACTTGACAGCCAGTCCAAGCCCTCATACTTGGATGTGCCAGACGCGGTTCTTCAAATCATAGAGGCCAAGGCCTTCGCACACCTCCATTGGTGTCATCGCCCCTTTCTGAATGAACAAGAAAGCTATGTTAGGCAGGAGCAGCAACGATGGTTCTCGCATACTATCACAACCCATAGGTAAAAGGAGTGGAGAACGAGTACAAAAGAGCAAATCTATATTTTTACGCCTATTCATTCACCTACAGTCCATAACACCAACAAGCAGAGACTTCTCATGTCTGCGTTAAAATAGTGGCCAAGTTCTGTTAACTTACCACTGTATTCAAGCGTGTGCACATTTAAAATAGTGGTCAAGTTTTGTTATCTTACCATATCTTGTTTATTGGCAAATACCAATATGACACTGTTAAGCATGAAAGGATCGTTGATTATTGTCTGCAACAAAGATGCCAAATATTAGCTTCATCACAAAGAAAACATAAGACAGCAATGAGCAGTTATGACACTTTACAAACCTGAAACTCTGCTTTGGCTTTTCCAATTCTCTCCCTATCCAATGAATCAACCACGTAGATCTGCAATGGTGAGGATGTTATTATAATTTATATATCATAGTTGAATATGTTCATGAACAGATCGAGAGTCCAACTTTACACACAGATAATTCAAGAGAAAGACATCAAACGTTAGTCCAGCTCAACTGAGTGGGGTGGATGTACAATCCCACTACCTTGGTTCAAATCCTCACAGACGCTAATTTACATTACTATTCATACGGACGAGTTTTCCCCTACAATTGTCTTCCAAAAACAGAAGAAAACATAAACGAAGACTAAGGTTTTGACTGAAGGGCATGATCTAGCTGTCCTAATGACTAATAAGGTTTTACTGACAAACATCAGCTGTCCAGAGTAAGATTAACCATATTCACATTGTAGACAATTAAAACTTACTCCCTCCGTCCGGAAATACTTGTCGGAGAAATGGATGTACCTAGATGTTTTTTAGTTCTAGATACATCCATTTTTATCCATTTTGACGACAAGTAATTCCGGACGGAGGGAGTACTACTTAACAACTTTGCACAGTTCCACCAGGGTTAAAAAACACAGAATAATCCAAGTATAGTTCTAAATTTGAAAAGATAGGCTTTGTACAGTACGTGATAAATACTAGCAACACTTTAAGGGTTAGTACCAGATTATCAGAAAAGTTGCTACTAATAATTTACTTTCATGTATTTCTTTCAAAAGTGAGAACATCTTCTGGCAATCTTTGTCCATAAGAATAGTAGTGATAACTGTAACTTAAGAAGTCGAATCAAGATAATTGAGCTGCTCACGAGTGGTCCCTTCATGTTTCTACTTCCTCCGTTCACAAATATAAGATGTTCTGATTTTTTTGTGAATCGAATGTATGTAGACACGTTTTAGTGTGTTTGTTCACTCATTTCAGTCCGTATGCAGTTCATATTGAAATATCCAAAACATCTTATATTTGTGAATGGAGGGAGTACTAGTCAGCAAGTTCACCTACGAGCTCAGAAGCAGGATATGAATAACTGAAAGCTTTCTCCAGTTCCAACAAGATGTAGGAAATTGAACTATGCGCTGAAGAACTAAATGTGTTCATAGGCACCTTGATTTTTGCCATCTTATGTTCCATTATCACCACTGGGTTTGGGTCCCTGATGTGTGGGACCAAAAAGTGCAAAATAGCAATAAAATAAAATAAATAGATGGACCACAAGAAATGCAACGCCAAAATCAAGATTTCAACATAGAAATTACTGACAAGATAGCCTGGGCTAGCTTTCCAGAGAAATGGACAGTTTGAATGGAAATAATGAGACAGAACATAAATTGGATTTCCATAACCAGCTAAGAACCAAACTACAGTAACAAATTTCATTTGGAAGGTCAACCATAAATACCTCAGCAGAAAGATAAAAGGCGGATATACATCTGTCCAGTTTGTATAACTAGAGTAATTGGAACATACCAAGCCATCTGTGTTATTAAAGTAATGTCTCCACAAGGGCCTCAACTTCTCCTGGCCACCAACATCCCACACTGTAAACAGCACGTTCTTGTACTGAACTTTCTCAACATTGAACCCTAGTAGTAAGAGCAGAAAAGCAACATCAACACTTGGTACTTGGTAGTACCTTTTTTCAACTAAATCACATAAAAGATTTAAGAACACTGTCTGTTAAGGCCAATCTGATTAGCAGGTTAACTTGTTGGCTCTTGTATGATGATTACTGCCTAAATTGCAAGGATGCTCAGCTAATCAGAAAAAAATCAGGCATACATATTATATCAGACTGTTCAGCAAACCACATTTACATAAGCAAAAGTTTCCAACCCCCATTCCGTATTTATTCCTCTAGTACCAACAGCGAAAACCCACTTGCCTCCCCTCATTAACAGTTTATTTAACACATCAGTAAGGCCTTGATATAACTTCAGTTTAGCATCAGCGAGCCAACAGACAATTTCAGCTGATAGCAAAAAAAACAAAACAAAAACTGAATAACCTACCAATCGTAGGGACAGTCGAGAGGACCTCCCCGATGTGCAGCTTGTACAGGATGGTGGTCTTGCCCGCGGCATCCAGCCCAAGCATCACGACCTGAAAATCGAGCACCACCAAACGAAAGCAATTAAATGCCCCGAAGAAAAAGAACCAACATGACACAACACGGGCACTTCTTACTTCTTAGAGGAGCATCAAAAGAATCTAATAGGGAAGATCGCCTTACCCTCATCTCGCTGTTGCCGAAGAAGGCATCGAACAGTTTGCGGAACGCCTGCCCCATCCGCCGGCGAGGATCGGCCGATCGCTGGGAATCCGCCGGACGAACACCAAAATCCCCGTCGAACCTCTCGAGTCCGCCTTCCTTCCTCTTCGCCTTCTCCCTCAAGTCGTCGTCGCCGTCGGACTCGTGTGACGGAATACAAGGAGTGGAGAAGGAAGAACCCTTCTTCTGAAAGCAGCGTTTGTTTGTTCGTTGCAACGCCCGGCCTGGCCTGGAAGAATCGGGTCTCGGGGGTCGGGTGGGGAATATGCAGCACGGAGACAGCATCCGAGCCGTCCGTGCGGGCGCCAACGTGTTGGATCGGGAGATGGCATCGCGTAGCTAGCACGCGGCTTCGGGGTCACCTGCGACTCTGTCCCGGGCTGGCTGGCTAGCACGCGGCTACGGCGCACGCGGTTTTCTGATCTTTGTTTCGTACCGGGCTGCAAGAGATCGGAGGTGAGATAGCCTGTCATGGCCCGTTGCTCTTCGGACCTTATTTGAGAAGCCCGAGGAGGTGCCAGCACTTTTTTTTGGGCCTAAAAAAACATTTTTTACCTAAAAGAAAAAACCTAAAAGAAAAAACAGTCCCATGATCATTATTTTAGAATGAAGACTCAATAGGAACCCGGCTTTAGATTATGAAGTCATCGACTGGTCTGGAATTACATGATACACGGATGCTCGGAATCAGCTTAACACAACGCAGAAGACAAGCACCCAAAAAAACCGAAAGATTAAGCGCAACTTGAAGATGTGTCACCCTTCACACCCGAACATCGGAGAAGGAGAACAAAAGCAACATCAAAGGAGCAACCGGTCGCTTGAGTGGTAAAATGGAAACTTATGTGCAAGCCTAAAATCCTAGGGGTGTTGGGCATCATTAATACTCCGGTTATGAATAAATGTTTAATCATCAAATGGTGGTGGAGAATCTTTCATGCTCCTTTTGGGACCTTATGGTTGGACATTCTTAAAGCAAAATACTTCCCGAATTGTAGCCCTATGTTTGCTCCGGCCACTGGTGGCTCTCAGGTTTGGCGTGATCTTCTTAAAGTTAAAGATGATTTCTGAGCTCATGTCAGGTTTGTGGTGGGCAATGGGGAGAACATGCGTTTTTGACCTGACTGGTGGTGTGGTGATTCTCCTTTATGTTCTCCTTTTCTGGTATTGTTCTCTTACTGTTCGTCTTCTGAGATTTCCATCTTGGACCTCTCTCGTAATAACTAGGATATGGGTCTTTGTCGTGTGCTTTCTCGAGTTAGTGGACTGGCAACCTCTTGCTAAGCTCTTCCCTTTGCTCTCGGAGACTAAGGACACGGTCATTGGCCACATTCCTCTTTGGGAGGTTTTCGGTTATATCTTTGTATTCCATGTTGACTATGGGCTCCCCCACTAGTAAATTCAAAGATATTTGGCGTGCCAAGATCCGTCTCAAGATAAAAAATTTATGTGGCAAGCGATCCGGTGGAAAGCTGCCCGTGGCTGATCAGATTTGTAAAAGTAACGAGATGGTTATGAATTTTGTGCTCTTTGTGATGCTAGGGAAGATATCAATCACATTCTTTCTAACTGACATGTGGCCAAACTTATGTGGGGACACATCCGGTTGCCGATAGATATTATCTGGTCCCCGTCCTCTTTGGGGGATCTCCATGCAATCTCTTCTCAACTTTCATGCTAGAAGCGTCGATTGTTTTGGGTTGGGTTTGTTGCTATGTGTTGGGTCTTGTGGACCACTAGAAACAAGTTTACTATTGATCATGTCTTCCCTAATATACCTGTTGACTATTTGTTTAAATTGTTATTGTTTCTCCATGAGTGGAAATTATTGACTAAGGAAGCTGATCATGAGGATACGAAAGCGCTGATCTCCCATGTTCGATCAATGGCATCTACTGTTCTTCAGCAAGATCATGCTGCTTCCTCCTGATGGATGTGGATTTATGTTTTATCTCCTTCCTGGTGTTGTAGGCTTTTGGTCATAGGCAGTTGGCCTGTGTGCCCGTCTTAAACTATTATATGCTCTTATTGCCCCATTGTGGCTGGTCTATACGATACTTAATTTTGCTTTGTTGGTTTTAAAACTTTGCCTGGTGACTTTATCTATAAAGTCGGGCGCATGTCTCTTCTCTGAAAAAAGAGTGATAGCGCTGATACGTCCATTTTGCATCATGTTTTCTACTGTTGTTTATAATGTTTTTATGCATAATAATGCTTTTGAGAGTAATTCTAATGCCTTTTCTCTCATAGTATGCAAGGTTTGCACAAAGAGGGAGAATACCGGCAGCCGGAATTCTGGGCCTGGAAAAGCTACGTCAAAGTTACCTATTCTGCACATCTCCAAATAAGCTGAAACTTTATGGAGAATTTTTATGGATTATTTAAGAAATATTGGAGCAAATAACTACCAGAGGGGGTCCACCAGGTGGGCACAACCCACCTGGGCGCGCCAGGGAGCCCAGGCGCGCCCTGGTGGGTTGTGCCCTCCTCGGCCCACCTCCGGTGCCCCTCTTCTGGTATATAAGTCATTTTGACCTAGAAAAATTAAGGGGAGGACTTTCGAGATGAAGTGTCCCCGTCTCGAGGAGGAACTTGGGCAGGAGCACTTTTGCCCTCCGGTGGAGCGATTTCGCCAGGGGAACTTCCCTCTCGGAGGGGGAAATCATCGTCATCATCATCACCAACAACTCTCCCATTTTTGGGAGGGCCATCTCCATCAAAATCTTCAACAACACCATCTCCTCTCAAACCCTAGTTCATCTCTTATGTTCAATCTTTGTAACGGAACCTTAGTTGGTGCTTGTGGGTGACTAGTAGTGTTGATTACATCTTGTAGTTGATTACTATATGGTTTATTTGGTGGAAGATTATATGTTCAGATCCATTATGCTATTTAATACCCCTCTGATCTTGAGCACGATTATTATATGTGAGTAGTTACTTTTGTTCTTGAGGTCACGGGAGAAGTCATATTGCAAGTAATCATGTGAACTTGATATGTGTTCGATATTTTGATGATATGTATGTTGTAATTCCTTTAGTGGTGTCATGTGAATGTCGACTACATGACACTTCACCATATTTGGGCCTAAGGGAATGCATTGTGGAGTAGTTATTAGATGATGGGTTGCTAGAGTGACAGAAGTTTAAACCCTAGTTTATGTGCTACTTCATAAGGGACCAATTTCGATCCAAAAGTTTAATGCTATGGTTAGATTTTATCTTAATACTTTTCTCGTAGTTGCGGATGCTTGCGAGGGGGTTAACCATAAGTAGGAGGTTTGTTCAAGTAAGAACAACACCTAAGCACCGATCCACCTACATATCAAATTATCAAAGTAGCGAACACGAATCAAACCAACATGATGAAAGGGATATGATGAAATTCCCGGGTACCCTCAAGAACGCTTTGCTTATCATAAGAGACCGTTTTGGCCTCAAAAGTATTGGGCCACCTTGCTGCATTTTTTTACCATTAGCGTTACTTGCTTGTTACAAATTATCTTGCCATCAAACAATGTGTTACCTACAATTTCAGTGCTTGCAGACATTACCTTGCTGAAAACCACTTGTCATTTCCTTTTGCTCCTCATTGGGTTTGACACTCTTATTGAAAGGACTATGATTGATCCCCTATACTTGTGGGTTATCAAGGCTCTTTTCTGGCGCCGTTGCCAGGGAGTGAAGCGCTCTTGGTAAGTGGAAATCGGTAAGAAAATTATTATTACATGCTGAAATTCATTGTCACTTGCTACTATGGAGAACCATTCTTTGAGGGGTTTGTTCGGGGTATCTTCACCTTGACTGGAACCACAATTAGTTGTCCCTCAACCTACTGCACCTACTGAAAATATTGTCTATGAAATTCCTTCGGGTATGATAGAACAACTACTAGCTAATCCTTATGCAGGAGATGGAACTAAACATCCTGATATGCACTTGATATATGTGGATTATCTAAACTTGTAGGTTTTCTCGGAGATGAAGCTAAGAAGAGGGTTTTCCCTTTATCTTTGAAGGAAAAAAGCATTGGCATGTGAAAGGATCGAGAAGAGGTGTCTAGAGGGGGGTGAATAGACTATAAGTAAGAAAAGTTGCAGTTTTTAATTTCTTTAAGTTCAAGTGGAGTTTGGCACAAGTTTTAACATTCACAATACATATCAAGCAAGCATTACAAGAGTATATGAGCAGCGGAAAGTAAAGCATGCAAATTGCAAGAATGTAAAGGGATGGGTTGGAGTGTGCAAACGCAATTTGGAGACACGGAGATTTTTTATCCGTGGTTCCGATAGGTGGTGCTATCGTACATCCACGTTGATGGAGACTTCAACCCACGAAGGGTAAAGGTTGCGTGAGTCCACGGAGGGCTCCACCCACGAAGGTCCACGAAGAAGAAACCTTGTCTATCCCACCATGACCATCGCCCACGAAGGACTTGCCTCACTAGGGTAGATCTTCACGAAGTAGGCGATCTCCTTGCCCTTACACACTCCTTGGTTCAACTCCACAATCTTGACGGAGGCTCCCAAGTGATACCTAGCCAATCTAGGAGACACCACTCTCCAAGAAGTAACAAATGGTGTGTTGATGATGAACTCCTTGCTCTTGTGCTTCAAATGATAGTCTCCCCAACACTCAACTCTCTCTCACAGGATTTGGATTTGGTGGAAAAAAGATTTGAGTGGAAAGCAACTTAGGGAAGGCTAGAGATCAAGATTTATGTGGTAGGAATGGAATATCTTGACCTCAGCACAAGTGTAGGTGGTTCTCTCTCAGAAAATGTATGTTGGAAGTGTAGGCATGTTCTGATGGCTCTCTCCACTAATGAAGAGTGGGTGGAGGGGTATATATAGCCTTCACACAAAATCTAATAGTTACACACAATTTACCAAACTCGGTGGGACTGAATCGTGAAACTTGGTCAGACTGATTTAGTTCATAATGTGACCGTTAGGAATTTCGGTGGGACCGACATGTCAACTCGGTAGGACTGATGTGCTAGGGTTAGGGTAATGCCTCAACTCGGTTTGACCGATTACACAAACTCGGTGAGACCGATTTTGGTAATAGACAAACAGAGAGTTTGTCAGGCAAGCTCGGTGGGACCGATTCTCTCATCTTGGTTGGACCGAAATGTTACGAAAGGGAAACAGAGAGTTTGCATTGCAATATCGGTGGGACCGATCGCTTATCTCGGTTTGACCAAAACGTTACGAAGGGAAACAGAGAGATTACAATCCCATCTCGGTGAGACTGAGATCCCTATCAGTGAGACCGAAAAGACTAGGGTTTCTGGAGTGGCTATGTCATCTGAACTCAGTGGCGCCGGATAGAAAGTTTCGGTAGGGCCGAGGTTGACTTTTGGTTTGGGACATATGTGGATGTGAGAAAGTGGTTGAGGGCTTTGGAGCATATCACTAAGCACTTTGAGCAAGCAAGTCATTAAGAAACACCTCATCCCCTCTTAATAGTATTGGCTTTCCTATGGACTCAATGTGATCTTGGATCACTAAAAGTAAAATGTAGAATCTTGTGCTTTGAGCTTGAGCCAATCCTTTGTCCTTAGCATCTTGAAGGGGTTCCACATCCTCTAGTCCATGCCACTCCATTGTTGAACTTATCTGAAACATACTAGGTAAGAGTATTAGTCCAACAAGAGATATGTTGACGTTAATTACCAAAATCACCCAGGAAGCACTTATGCTTTCAATCTCCCCCTTTTTGGTAATTGATGACAACATACATCAAAGCTTTAAATAAAGATATAGAGAATAACAAGTAAAGCTTTGAAAAGACATGTAACATGCATAGGCTCTCCCTACATGTATGCAATCATGTAAGTATGGAATATAGGAGCATGTGAATGCATAAGCATGACAGAGTAAGCAATATGTTACATGTATCTTGGCTATATGCATCAGAGCAAATGGTGTGAATATAGGAAATGTACCTTCATGCTCTTCTTGCAAACAGTATGTACATCAGCAAGAAATCCTCATACACATGACTGTGATGCATATACTTACCTTGTGGTCTTGAGTTGGCTTAGGAAGGAATGAACCTGCGTAAACAAGGTTAGATAACACAGATACACCTACTAGCCAGAGCAAACAAAAGAAACCACAAGAGTACCAAGACTGGGATGACATGTAGAGAGTGAGTACTGAGTACCCCATTGGATATAGACATGTCCCCAAAGGTAAAGATGTACAATGAATTCAAGGATTTCCTTCCCTTAGATGTCTTGCTCCCCCTGAATCTAGCATGGGATACTGGGAGAAGATAGGGAACAGAAAATCAGAGCAAAGAAAAGAAACAGAGCTAATGCAAACAATCAAATATGAACATGTCTTTCCTCTCTTAAAGACATGTGACTTCTCTCCTCTTGAACACCAAGCATCTAGGGTCTCTCTCTCCCCCCCTGAGTATTCTCTCCCCCTATATAAATGATTAATCTCTCTCTCCCCCTTTGACATCAATTTCCAAGAAGGGTTCTTCTGGATTTTTGTTACAATTGGGTTTGGTCCTAGAGTCACAGAGCAAAGCAGAAAATCAAATGTGATGCTGGTAGAGGACAAGAATCATTGAGTGGAGCTGGATTAAAAAGAATGCGGGAACAAGTGGCAAGCTGTCTTTCCTGCAGTGAAATCGGTGGCACCGAGTTGTGTGCTTCGGTTGCACCGAAAGATTTCGGTTGGACCAAAGGCAACATACCGGTGTGAGCGAGTTCATCACAGAGAAAACACTTGTCACCTCAGTGAAGGAAATATGCCCTAGAGGCAATAATAAAGTTATTATTTATTTCCTTATATCATGATAAATGTTTATTATTCATGCTAGAATTGTATTAACCGGAAACATAATACATGTGTGAATACATAGACAAATGTAGTGTCACTAGTATGCCTCTACTTGACTAGCTCGTTGAATCAAAGATGGTTAAGTTTCCTAGCCATAGACATGAGTTGTCATTTGATTAACGGGATTACATCATTAGGAGAATGATGTGATTGACTTGACCCATTTCGTTAGCTTAGCACTTGATCGTTAAGTATGTTGCTATTGCTTTCTTCATGACTTATACATGTTCCTGTAACTATGAGATTATGCAACTCCCGTTTACCGGAGGAACATTTTGTGTGCTACCAAACGTCACAACGTAAATGGGTGATTATAAAGGATCACTACATGTGTCTCCAAAGGTACATGTTGAGTTGGCGTATTTCGAGATTAGGATTTGTCACTCCGATTATCGGAGAGCTATCTCTGGGCCCTCTCGGTAATGCACATCACTATAAGCCTTGCAAGCAATGTGGCCAATGAGTTGGTTATGGGATGATGCATTACGTAACGAGTAAAGAGACTTACCGGTAACGAGATTGAACTAGGTATTGGATACCGACGATCAAATCTCGGGCAAGTAACATACCGATGAGAAAGGGAACAACGTATGTTGTTATGCGGTTTGACCGATAAAGATCTTCGTAGAATATATAGGAACCAATATGGGCATCCAGGTTTCGCTATTTGTTATTGACCGAGAATAGTTCTAGGTCATGTCTACATAGTTCTCGAACCCGTAGGGTCCGCACGCTTAAGGTTTCGATGACAGTTATATTATGAGTTTTGATGTACCGAAGGGGTTCGGAGTCCCGGATGAGACCGGGGACATGACGATGAGTCTCGAAATGGTCGAGACGTAAAGATCGATATATTGGACGACTATATTCGGACTTCGGAAAGGTTCCGAGTGATTCAGGTATTTTTCGGAGTACCGAAGAGTTACGGGAATTCGCCGGGGAGTATATGGGCCTTATTGGGCCATACGGGAATAGAGGAGAGAGGCCGAAAGGAAGGAGGAGTCACGCCCAATATGCGACCCTATCCAAAAGGAAATCGAAGGTCCCACCAAGGATAGACCCGCATATTGAAACGCTGTTGCAAGGTGGACATCATTACATCAACACTACATAATAGATGGGGATACATACATAAGGCATGCAATGCCACACGAATACAACATCACAATACATCAGAGCGTCATCCGACTACGGATGAATCACAAACAGAAACTCAAACGACATCCACCCTGCTAGCCCAGGCTGCCGACCTGGAACCTATCCCCTGATCAAAGAAGAAGCAGAAGAAGAACTCAACGCAAGCAAGCATCGCTCTCGCGTCATGATCATCGCATAACCTGTACCTGCAACTGTTGTTGTAGTAATCTGTGAGCCACGAGGACTCAGCAATCCCATTACCATGGGTATCAAGACTAGCAAAGCTTAAAGGAAAGGAAGGGGTAAAGTGGTGAGGCTGCAGCAGCGACTAAGCATATATGGTGGCTAACATACGAAAATAAGAGCGAGAAGAGAGCAAATGGAATGGTCGTGAAGCTAGCAATAATCAAGAAGTGATCCTGAACTCCTACTTACGTCAAACATAACCCAGAAACCGTGTTCACTTCCCGGACTCCGCCGAGAAGAGACCATCACGGCTACACACGCGGTTGATGCATTTCAATTCGGATCTGGTGTCAAGTTATCTACAACCGGACATTAACAAATTCCCATCTGCCTATAACCGTAGGCACGGCTTTTGAAAGATTATACCCTGCAGGGGTGTCCCAACTTAGTCCATGACAAGCTCTCGCGATCAATGAAGGAATAGACCTTCTCCCAGGAAGACCCGATCAGACTCGGAATCCCGGTTTACAAGACATTTCGACAATGGTAAAACAAGACCAGCAAAGCCTCCCGCCGTGCCGACAAATCCCGATAGGAGCTGCACATATCTCGTTCTCAGGGCACACCGGATGAGCCAGACGTCGGGTTGGCATAGACCCTGGTTGCCCAGGGGGCGCCGGACATCGCTCGGTTTGGACCAACACTTAGACAAGCACTGGCCCGGGGGGTAAAATAAAGATGACCCTCGGGATGCGCGACTCCCAAGGGAAAAGGGCTAGGTGAGGCAAATGGTAAAACCAATGTTGGGCCTTGCTGGAGGAGTTTTATTCAAAGCGAACTGTCAAGGGGGTCCCATAAATCACCCGACCGCGTAAGGAACACAAAATCCGGGAACATAACACTGGTATGACGGAAACTAGGGCGGCAAGAGTGGAACAAAACACCAGGCATAAGGTCAAGTCTTCCACCCTTTACCAAGTATATAGATGCATTAGTAATATAAGAGATATTGTGATATCCCAACCAAAATCCTGTCCACCATGGAGAAATCTTCAACTTCACCTGCAACTAGCAACGCTATAAGAGGGCTGAGCAAAGCGGTAACATAGCCAAGCAACGGTTTGCTAGGAATGGTGTCAAAGGTTAGAGGTTCATGGCAATTTGGGAGGCTTGATGAGCAAAAGATAGGTAACACAGCATAGCGATAGAACGAAGCAACTAGCATAGCAATGATAGTAGTGAGATCCAGGGTAGCGATCATCTTGCCTGAAATCCCGCAAGGAAGAAGAACGAGTCCATGAAGTAGACGAACGGACGTAGTCGCACGAATCCTCACAATCGCAACATTACCGGAACTAAGAAGCAACACCGGAAAGAAACAAACAACATGGTAAACAACCATCACATAGACATGGCACGATGCACAACCAAGTATGATGCATATCCGGTTTAATGAGGCATGGCATGGCAAAGTGCAACAAACAACACTACAAGTTAAGTGGAGCTCAATATGCAACGAGTTGCATATTGAAGAAACACCACATTGACATATTTAGTTTAATCTCGTTTAGGTACACAACAATATTAAATGTTGTTAAACATGGCAAGGGGTGAAGCATATGAAAACTAACTATTTAGGCAAGTTTAAATGAGGCCGGAAACAACAAACAATAATTCCGGAAAATCCCCATGTGCATATTTTTGATTCGGTACTGTTCTGCCCTAAACACAATTTTAATGTTGTTAAACAGCAACATAAAGTGCACCATGTTAATCTAGGCATTTTTCCACCCCATTTACATATAAAGTTTATTAAATTCGGAGCTACGGTTATTTAGTTATGAAATAAACCATTTTAACATGGCATATTAGCAAATTTAAATAAACAGCAAGTTAAACATTTTTAACATAGATGAAAATGTCATATTATTAATCTACACAATTTTCTGAGCATTTTACATATATAAAACATTTTAATCCGATGCACGGTTATGACGTTATTAATGCATGAAATCTAGGGGGTTTTCTGTAAAACTGATAATCACTGGAATAATAGACAAATCGCAGCGCAGGGAAAAAAACACCACGGGCCGAAACTGCTGGGCTGAACACAGAGAAGGGGCTGGGGGGTGCTGCTCACCATGGGCCTCATGGGCCGGCTGGTGAGGAGGAGGCCAGGCAGGCCGGATCTGGCGCGGTTGGGCCTTGGCCAACAGACGAAGGGGAGGCAGCCCAGGCACGGTCAGCGATCAGTCAACGAGCGCGGCGTGCGCTCGAACGGCTCGAGGCAGAGGCGCCGTCCTCCTTTGCTCGACAGGAAGCAGAGCGGCGGCGGCGTGGGACGAGGTGCTCGGGGAGCCCCTCGGGCGCGAGAGGAGGCTGGCGTCCCGGAGCTCGCGGGCACAAGGGCGCACGAAGGAGGAGGACGAGGTGGCTGGTCACGCCGGATCAAAGTGGCAACGGCGGCCTTCGACGGGGATGGGGCAGACGAGGCCGGAGGAGGTCGTGGAGGAGCGGTTCCCGGCGTTGCCGCGCGGAACAGGGGCCGATGGAGGCGTGGATTCGGCGAGGCGGCGGAGTTCCTTTGGCGGGCTGAAGAACTTGAGGCGCTCGGGCGCCATGGCCGCTCCAACTCCCTGTGAGAAAACTGAGAGAGATGAGAGATCAAAGGGAGAGCAAGAGAGAAAGAGAGACGACCGGAGGGGCAGAACGAAGGGAGAGAGAGGGACGAGGCCGGACCTGGTTGACGGGGAAGGCGGGGCGCAGCCCGGATGGTTGTGTTCACCAGCGGCGACGCGCCATGGAGGGAGGAGCTTGGGCATGAGTAGGGGATCGAGCCCCTATCTCTCTCCTGCGGGAGCGCGGGCACTCGTTGGTGGATTGGGGGGGATCCAGAGGAGGATGCTGGTTGGGGAGGTTCGATGGTGGCTGAAATCGAGGAGAGGATGGATTTGGGCGGATCCTGAGGGGAACCAGAGAGAGTGGCGGCGGGGAGAAGGATGGGACAGCTCTCCCTTATTTTAGGGTTGCTCCGCTTATATACGTTGGTGGATTAGGTTAGGGGCTACCTCATCCCTACGATCGTAATCGGACGGTCGTGAAAAAAATAGTTAGGGAGCCCAATTAACAAAACGGAGATGTTTTGTAGATGTTAGGGGATGATACAAATCCAGCGAAGATGACTGAGCGGGCCGGGTCCGGGACAATTTCGGACGCGCACGTGAGGGGTTCGATGCACTGAGCAGAGAGGGTTTCGGACCGTGCGGTCGTATCGGACAACTCCGGATAGAAGAGGGGAAGGAGGATGGACTAGGTGGGCTGTGGTGAGACTGCGAGGGGGAGAAGAGAGAGGGAGGGCCCGGCATCTGTTTCCGGAGACCGAAAACGTCCGACGAATATACCGACTATATCGCAGTTATATATTGAACGGTTGGGCAGTCAAACAAACTCCGAATGCGATGAAACTTGGCAGGCGCTCTGTCTACACTATAATAAGACCGCACGACAAGTTGCAACCCATTCCGAGAACATTTTTATGCCACTTATAAAATAATATTTCGGAGGTGCCGCGGGCGCGTGCAAGTGTGTCTGGGCTCAGAACGGACAACGGAGAGAACCGGCGGAACCCGAACGGATGCAAGTTTTATGAAAACATATGGATGCGATGCACATGATGCTATGAGATGAGATGCCTGACATGAACAAAATGCAAAACAAAAGACAAAAACCCAACCACGAAGGAAATATCATATAACATCTCCGAAAAAGGCAAGAGTCGGAGTTACGAATATGGAAAGTTGTATCCGGGGCGTTACAACACTCCACCACTACGAGAGGATCTCGTCCCGAGATCTAGGATGGCATCGGAGGGAGAAGGAAGAGGAAGATAAGCGGTAAAACTAAGTTGCTTCTTCGACCAATGAGTGAAACCAAATAACCTTGAGAGGTTGAAAAGTTGGAAGAAAGAACACAACGGAATTGAACACAATTGAGAGCACTGCGGTAGAAAATAGAAAACAAGGAACACCATGTGAACCTTGGAGGTTGCAAAGCTATGAATGACGAGTACAATGGACAAGAAGGAATTGAAACCACTCTGGTTGAAACGAGATAAGAATGAATAAGAATGATATAATTTGGGCAGCACTCCAACTGAAAGAAGAAGGAAAACTTGATAAGAAGAAAGGAACTTGAAGAGATGACACAACACTCCGGTTAAATGGATAAGCATGAAAAGAACATGATCCTCACAATTATAGATGATGAGTGAAGAGGGCAACATCACCATGCCTCCGGAAGAAAGAATAGAAGATAGATCATTGGAATAAAAGAATGGAGAAGAAAATGAAATCTTATGCCACAAATGAACTTGGAAAGCACCCTTCCAAGATGGTTACAACGGGGTTGTTGGAAAACCAACAACGGAAAGAATAAGCTTGTAGTGGGCTTATGGAAACATCTCAAGACTATGAGATGACATTCTGCCACTAACGAAAAAAAACAATTGCTTGTTTGAGATCAACGAAGAGATGAAAACTGCTTTCGCCGAGAGGATAGGAGAAAACTTGGATCATTGATAAGCACCACAATAGCAACATTCCTTAGGGAAGGCTTTAGGTTAAAACTAACCCAAGATAACTCCAACAAAGAGATTGATTGGTCGAAAAGATATCTTGAACGAAGAGAAAATGATGGATTTAATTAACTCATTCCTGACAACTTGTGAATCATGAAGCACGAGGAGAAATTGCCAAGGATGACATAACACCATCTCAAAAAATAAGGTAGAAAGGATTGCACTTTGGAATGCAAGATGAAGAATGCTTGAACTCCCCAAAACAAAACATGTGTTGAGCACCATGTTTAAATTTTGAGTATAGCTTGGCGGATCTTAACTTCGAGAGAATCTTGAAGAACAATTGAAGAATGAAAAGAATCCTTGACGAACCACCATGTAGAGCTTCCATGAATAACTCCAGTAATGAAAGGATGATAGAAAGAAAGAGAAGTTGAAAATACAAGGTGAAGCCTTGCGATGATTTAGATGGAGCTTTGCGACGAGATAAAGTGGAAAAACTTGGAACTCCGGAAAAGAAAAGATGAAACACTAGAACCGAGAATTACTTCATCATGAACAATCTCCGGAAGAAGGAATTAATCACTTGGATGAAACAAGAATAAGAATTATGTCATGCCTATCCTTCACCAATTTAAATTGATGACAAGCAATGGATTTGGCATACTACTTATTCTCGTAGAAAGGATGGATTAAGAGAGATATAGCGCAAACTTGAGAAGGTATTCAACGAACCACCGGTGGAATTGAAGGAACGAATGGATTAAAATGATAACGAAGGAAGAGAAATCTTGAAGGAACCACCATAAGAATTGAAAACGAACGAAGTAAAGGGGTGAATCACCGGTAAAAATTATAGAACGAATGAAGATACTTGAGGGAATTTGATACAAGAGAACAAAGAGATCACGAGCTAATTAGAGAATACTTGAGCAATGCACCGGTAAGATTTGGATAACGAGAGCTGAAAAGTGAGGACGAAGAATTATGACATGATGGCCTTCGGAGGAAAGAAATGAAAAAAACTCATGAAATACTCCGGATGGTTGAGAAAAGGAATATCTGACATACTGAAATAATTCGAGAGGATGATATGAAGCTAGAACCACGAATCTCCGGGAGGACAGACAAGATTTAGAGGAAAAACTCTTCTTCGATCTTCAAAAGACGACGAGAAACACCACCAAAATACCAAGATACTCCGGTACAATGAAAGGTAAGAGGTTGAGCCAACAATGAAAAGAATTTGAACGAGATCTTGGAAAAGCATCTGACTGATGAAATACATTCTTACGTCAGACTTCGAAAAGAATTGAGAATAACTCTGGGGGAATTAGAAGAGTCAGGTAAGATCCTGGGAAAAGACCTGTGGGTTAGGGCCCACTCAAAAGAAAACACCGTTGAACGATTTTGAAGAGAGATTGCACCGGTTGAATTAAATAGCTTGAATGAGAGAAAAACTTGAAGTAACTCGAACGGATTAAGAAAGGAAACATGATTCTTTCGAGATATCTTCAGCACACCGGACATGAACTGGGAGAGGTGAATAAATAAGAGAGCCTTGGATAAGAAATTCACATGGGAAGATATGTGAAACAACAGGAAGAGATATGATCAACACCGAAACTTGAAATTGATCCACCGGAGAGAATACAAGAATGAAGAATGATGAGCTTGAAACTGTTGAGCATCTTCACAAGGGATCACCGGATCAGAACATTGATTGAAAAGAGTGAAGAGACTTCACATGAATAAATGGAAACTTGATTAAGAAATCTGAGTCCTTGCAGAAAAAAGGGTGGGAGGGCGGGAAAACAAAGACAACTTGGGGACGGATGAAACAAACACCGTTGGGAAAACTTAGAATTGATCTTGCGGATGTTGAAAATGATCGGATCCACTTGAAGAGAAGCACACCGGTTGGAAAAGGATTAACATGACAATCTCGATGATCAAAAGGATTAGTATTCACATAGCAATATGAGAACACCGTTTAGGAAAGGTATGGATTCAACACTTGACTTTGAAGCAACTCGAATACCACAAATAAAACAAAACAAAGGATTGGCTTGCATAAATAAGCCGGAACAAACATATGATAGAGATTTCATCCAAAGTTTTTGTGGTGGGGCCCACACGGGCTCGAGTGTACAGCACCATCATGTACAAGGCAGTGCACATGACATACGAAGTGTCCCCGAACCAGCATAGCCAAGGGTTCTTTAAGACACAACGAGACCACTGTAAAAACGACCGTGGAAAGGCGGACCACTAGACGTCAAACCCCAATCTCATATCATGCATCTGTCGAAAAGATATTCTAGGAGCTACTTGAATTCCCACCTATAAAACTCCCGAAACTTTCTGGTTATGCAATCTGGTGTTGGGGATACAGGGGAAGCAATATATATCTCACCCAAAACTAACAATCCCTACATCCAGCTGTATCCATCCGTCAACACATAACCAAGAAACCTTCGGAAATCGTGTACCTCAACCTTCGAAAAAGCATCCGTTATACGAGTTATGGCAATACTCCCGAGCTCGCCCCAGTACTGGGTTATCGGGGTTATCTCACCAACAACTGCATAAAAGAGATTTTCGATGTCGGCAAAACTCAGGTATTCCAGAACTGCAACGATAAAATTGTGACGACAACACCTCAGAGCTCGACTCCCCGGGTCAAAGCCACATAAATATACAGGAGGCACCAAGAACAATGTTCTCGTCACAAAACCATCGGAACGATTCCAAGATACCCGCGTGATCCTAAAAAAATTAGTGAAATTTGAGGAGAGGAAAGTCAAAACATCTACGTCAGGAGACCTCACCAGAGCGACGAAGGGACTGAGGAGTAAAAAGAATCCTACTCTCCGATATATATAATCCTAAGACTCAAAATAGTTTTCTTCTAGACTCAACAACGACCAACAATCAAGGGGGCTCCTAAGGTCGGTCGAGGCTCTGATTACCAACTTGTCATGCCCAATATGCGACCCTATCCAAAAGGAAATCGAAGGTCCCACCAAGGATAGACCCGCATATTGAAACGCTTTTGCAAGGTGGACATCATTACATCAACACTACATAATAGATGGGGATACATACATAAGGCATGCAATGCCACACGAATACAACATCACAATACATCAGAGCATCATCCGACTACGGATGAATCACAAACAGAAACTCAAACGACATCCACCCTGCTAGCCCAGGCTGCCGACCTGGAACCTATCCCCTAATCAAAGAAGAAGCAGAAGAAGAACTCAACGCAAGCAAGCATCGCTCTCGCGTCATGATCATCGCATAACCTGTACCTGCAACTGTTGTTGTAGTAATTTGTGAGCCACGAGGACTCAGCAATCCCATTACCATGGGTATCAAGACTAGCAAAGCTTAAAGGAAAGGAAGGGGTAAAGTGGTGAGGCTGCAGCAGCGACTAAGCATATATGGTGGCTAACATACGAAAATAAGAGCGAGAAGAGAGCAAATGGAACGGTCGTGAAGCTAGCAATGATCAAGAAGTGATCCTGAACTCCTACTTACGTCAAACATAACCCAGAAACCGTGTTCACTTCCCGGACTCCGCCGAGAAGAGACCATCACGGCTACACACGCGGTTGATGCGTTTTAATTCGGATCTGGTGTCAAGTTATCTACAACCGGACATTAACAAATTCCCATCTGCCTATAACCGTAGGCACGGCTTTTGAAAGATTATACCCTGCAGGGGTGTCCCAACTTAGCCCATGACAAGCTCTCGCGATCAACGAAGGAATAGACCTTCTCCCAGGAAGACCCGATCAGACTCGGAATCCGGGTTTACAAGACATTTCGACAATGGTAAAACAAGACCAGCAAAGCCTCCCGCTGTGCCGACAAATCCCGATAGGAGCTGCACATATCTCGCTCTCAGGGCACACCGGATGAGCCAGACGTCGGGTTGGCATAGACCCTGGTTGCCCAGGGGGCGCCGGATATCGCTCGGTTTGGACCAACACTTAGACAAGCACTGGCCCCGGGGGTAAAATAAAGATGACCCTCGGGACGCGCGACTCCCAAGGGAAAAAGGGCTAGGTGAGGCAAATGGTAAAACCAATGTTGGGCCTTGCTGGAGGAGTTTTATTCAAAGCGAACTGTCAAGGGGGTCCCATAAATCACCCGACCGCGTCAGGACCGCAAAATCCGGGAACATAACACCGGAAAGAAACAAACAACATGGTAAACAACCATCACATAGACATGGCACGATGCACAACCAAGTATGATGTATGTCCGGTTTAATGAGGCATGGCATGGCAAAGTGCAACAAACAACACTACAAGTTAAGTGGAGCTCAATATGCAACGAGTTGCATATTGACGAAACACCACATTGACATATTTAGTTTAATCTCGTTTAGGTACACAACAATATTAAATGTTGTTAAACATGGCAAGGGGTGAAGCATATGAAAACTAACTATTTAGGCAAGTTTAAATGAGGCCGGAAACAACAAACAATAATTCCAGAAAATCCCCATGTGCATATTTTTGATTCGGTACTATTCTGCCCTAAACACAATTTTAATGTTGTTAAACAGCAACATAAAGTGCACCATGTTAATCTAGGCATTTTTCCACCCCATTTACATATAAATTTTATTAAATTCGGAGCTACGGTTATTTAGTTATGAAATAAAGCATTTTAACATGGCATATTAGCAAATTTAAATAAACAGCAAGTTAAACATTTTTAACATAGATGAAAATGGCATATTATTAATCTACACAATTTTCTGAGCATTTTACATATATGAAACATTTTAATCCGATGCACGGTTATGACGTTATTAATGCATGAAATCTAGGGGGTTTTCTGTAAAACTGATAATCACTGGAATAATAGACAAATCGCAGCGCAGGGAAAAAAACACCACGGGCCGAAACTGCTGGGCTGAACACAGAGAAGGGGCTGGGGGTGCTGCTCACCATGGGCCTCATGGGCCGGCTGGTGAGGAGGAGGCCAGGCAGGCCGGATCTGGCGCGGCTGGGCCTTGGCCAACAGACGAAGGGGAGGCAGCCCAGGCGCGGTCAGCGATCAGTCAACGAGCGTGGCGTGCGCTCGAACGGCTCGAGGCAGAGGCGCCGTCCTCCTTTGCTCGACAGGAAGTAGAGCGGTGGCAGCGTGGGACGAGGTGCTCGGGGAGCCCCTCGGGCGCGAGAGGAGGCTGGCGTCCCGGAGCTCGCGGGCACAAGGGCGCACGAAGGAGGAGGACGAGGTGGCTGGTCACGCCGAATCAGAGTGGCAACAGCGGCCTTCGACGGGGATGGGGCAGAAGAGGCCGGAGGAGGTTGTGGCGGAGCGGTTCCCGGCGTTGCCGCGCAAAACAGAGGCCGATGGAGGCGTGGATTCGGCGAGGCGCCGGAGTTGCTTCGGCGGGCTGAAGAACTTGAGGTGCTCGGGTGCCATGGCCTCTCCAACTCCCTGTGAGAAAACTGAGAGAGATGAGAGATCGAAGGGAGAGCAAGAGAGAAAGAGAGACGACCGGAGTGGCAGAACAAAGGGAGAGAGAGGGACGAGGCCGGACCTGGTCGACGGGGAAGGCGGGGCGCAGCCCGGATGGTTGGGTTCGCCGGCGGCGACACGCCATGGAGGGAGGAGCTTGGGCATGAGCAGGGGATCGAGCCCCTGTCTCTCTCCTGCGGGAGCGCGGGCGCTCGTTGGTGGTTTGGGGGGGATCCAGAGGAGAGTGCTGGTTAGGGAGGTTCGATGGTGGCTGAAATCGAGGAGAGGATGGATTTGGGCGGATCCTGAGGGGAACTAGAGATAGTGGCGGCGGGGAGAAGGATGGGACAGCTCTCCTTTATTTTAGGGTTGCTCCGCTTATATACGTTGGTGGATTAGGTTAGGGGCTACCTCATCCCTACGATCGTAATTGGACGGTCGCGAAAAAAATAGTTAGGGAGCCCAATTAACAAAACGGAGATGTTTTGTAGATGTTAGGGGATGATATGAATCCAACGGAGATGATTGAGCGGGCCGTGTCCGGGACAATTTCGTACGGGCACGTGAGGGGTTCGATGCACTGAGCAGAGAGGGTTTCGGACCGTGCGGTCGTATCGGACAACTCCGGATAGAAGAGGGGAAGGAGGATGGACTAGGTGGGCTGTGGTGAGACTGCGAGGGGGAGAAGAGAGAGGGAGGGCTCGGCATCTGTTTCCGCAGACCGAAAACGTCCGACGAATATACCGACTATATCGCGGTTATATATTTAACGGTTGGGCAGTCAAACGAACTCCGAATGCGATGAAACTTGGCAGGCGCTCTGTCTACACTATAATAAGACCGCACGACAAGTTGCAACCCATTCCGAGAACATTTTTATGCCACTTATGAAATAATATTTCGGAGGTGCCGCGGGCGCGTGCAAGTGTGTCTAGGCTCAGAACGGACAACGGAGAGAACCGGCGAAACCCGAACGGATGCAAGTTTTATGAAAACATATGGATGCGATGCACATGATGCTATGAGATGAGATGCCTGACATGAACAAAATGCAAAACAAAAGAAAAAAACCCAACCACGAAGGAAATATCATATAGCATCTCCAGAAAAGGCAAGAGTCGGAGTTACGAATATGGAAAGTTGTATCCGGGGCGTTACAGGAGGCGCGCAGCCCCCCTCTGGTCCGAATTGGACAAGGGGTGCAGCCCCCCTTTCCTTCCTCCTCTCCCCCTCTTTCCCCCCTTCTCCTACTCCAACAAGGAAGGAGGGAGTCCTACTCCCGGTGGGAGTAGGACTCCCCTTGGCGCGCCCCTCCTAGGCTGGCCGCCTCTCCCCCCTTGCTCCTTTATATACGGGGGCAGGGGGGCACCTCTAGGCACGACAACACAAGTTGATCTACGGATCGTTCCTTAGCCGTGTGCGGTGCCCCCCTCCACCATATTCCACCTCGGTCATATTGTCGCGGAGTTTAGGCGAAGTCCTGCACCGGTAGAGCATCATCATCGTCACCATGCCGTCGTGCTGATGGAACTCATCCCCGAAGCTTTGCTGGATCGGAGCCCGGGGATCGTCATCGAGCTGAACATGTGCTGAACTCGGAGGTACCGTACGTTCGGTGCTTGGATCGGTCTGATCGTGAAGACGTACGACTACATCAACCGCGTTGTGCTAACGCTTCCGCTTACGGTCTACGAGGGTACGTTGACAACACTCTCCCCTCTCGTTGCTATGCCATCACCATGATCTTGCATGTACGTAGGATTTTTTTTTTGAAATTACTACGTTCCCCAACAGTGGCATCCGAGCCAGGTTTTATGCGTAGATGTAATATGCACGAGTAGAACACAAGTGAGTTGTGGGCGATACAAGTCATACTGCTGACCAGCATGTCATACTTTGGTTCGGCGGTATGGTGAGATGAAGCGGCCCGAACCGACATTACGCGTACGCTTACGCGAGACTGGTTTCACCGTTACGAGCACTCGTGCTTAAAGGTGGCCGGCGGGTGTCTGTCTCTCTCACTTTAGCTGAATCGAGTGTGGCTATGCCCGGTCGTTGAGAAGGTTAAAACAGCACCAACTTGACGAACTATCGTTGTGGTTTTGATGCGTAGGTAAGAACGGTTCTTGCTAAGCCCGTAGCAGCCACGTAAAATTTGCAACAACAAAGTAGAGGACGTCTAACTTGTTTTTGCAGGGCATTTTGTGATGTGATATGGTCAAGACGTGATGCTATATTTTATTGTATGAGATGATCATGTTTTGTAACCGAAGTTATCGGCAACTGGCAGGAGCCATATGGTTGTCGCTTTATTGTATGAAATGCAAACGCCCTGTAATTGCTTTAGTTTATCACTAAGCGGTAGCAATAGTCGTAGAAGCAATAGATGGCATAACGACAACGATGCTACGATGGAGATCAAGGTGTCGCGCCGGTGACGATGGTGATCACGACGGTGCTTCGAAGATGGAGATCACAAGCACAAGATGATGATGGCCATATCATATCACTTATATTGATTGCATGTGATGTTTATCCTTTATGCATCTTATCTTGCTTTGATTGACGGTAGCATTTTAAGACGATCTCTCACTAATTATCAAGAAGTGTTCTCCCTGAGTATGCACCATTGCGAAAGTTCTTCGTGCTGAGACACCACGTGATGATCGGGTGTGATAGGCTCTACGTTCAAATACAACGGGTGCAAAACAGTTGCACACACGGAATACTCAGGTTAAACTTGACGAGCCTAGCATATACAGATATGGCCTCGGAACACGGAGACCGAAAGGTCGAGCGTGAATCATATAGTAGATATGATCAACATAGTGATGTTCACCATTGAAAACTACTCCATCTCACGTGATGATCGGACATGGTTTAGTTGATTTGGATCACGTAATCACTTAGATGACTAGAGAGATGTCTGTCTAAGTGGGAGTTCTTAAGTAATATGATTAATTGAACTTAAATTTATCATGAACTTAGTCCTGGTAGTATTTTGCAAATTATGTTGTAGATCAATAGCTTGCGTTGTTGCTCTCATATGTTTATTTTGATATGTTCCTAGAGAAAATTGTGTTGAAAAATGTTAGTAGCAATGATGCGGATTGGATCCGTGATCTGAGGTTTATCCTCATTGCTGCACAGAAGAATTATGTCCTTGATGCACCGCTGGGTGACAAACCTATTGCAGGAGCAGATGCAGAGGTTATGAACATTTGGCTAGCTCAATATGATGACTACATTTTGAACGTCATGGACCATATGAGATGTTCTAGGAGTTGAAGTTAATATTTCAAGCAAATACCCGAGTTGAGAGATATGAAGTCTCCAACAAGTTCTATGGCTAAAAGATGGAGGAGAATCGCTCAACTAGTGAGCATGTGCTCAGATTGTCTGGGTACTTCAATCGCTTGAATCAAGTGGGAGTTAATCTTTCAGATAAGATAGTGATTGACAGAATTCTCTAGTCACCATCACTAAGTTACTAGAACTTCGTGATGAACTATAGTATGCAAGGGATGACGAAAACAATTCCCGAGCTCTTCGTGATGTTGAAATCGACGAAGGTAGAAATCAAGAAAGAGCATCAAGTGTTGATGATTGACAAGACCACTAGTTTCAAGAAAAAAGCAAAGGGAAAGAAAGGGAAACTTCAAGTAGAATGGCAAACAAGTTGTCACTCCCGTGAAGAAGCCCAAAGCTGGACCTAAGCCTGAAACTGAGTGCTTCTACTACAAAGGAAATGGTCACTGGAAGTGGAACTACTCCAAATATTTGGTGGATAAGAAGGATGGCAAAGTGAACAAGGGTATATTTGATATACAGGTTATTGATGTGTGCCTTACTAGTGTTTATAGTAGCCCCTGAGTATTTGATACTTGTTCGGTTACTAAGATTAGTAACTCGAAACAGGAGTTACGGAATAAACAAAGACTAGTTGAGGGTGAAGTGACGATGTGTGATGGAAATAGTTCCAAGATTGATATGATAATCATCACACTCTCCCTACACTTTCGAGATTTGTGTAGAACCTAAATAAATGTTATTTGGCGTTTGCGTTGAGCATGAATATGATTTGATCATGTTTAAAGTTAGAGAATAATTGTTATTCTGTTTACATGAATAAGACCTTTGATGGTTATACACCCAATGAAAATAGTTTGTTGGATCTCGATCATAGTGATACACATATTCATAATATTGATGCCAAAAGATGCAAAGTGAATAATGATAGCGCAACTTATTTGTGGCACTGCCGTTTGGGTCATATCGGTGTAAAGCGCATGAAGAAACTCCATAAAGATGGATTTTCGGAATCACTTGGTTATGAATCATTTGATGCTTGCGAACCGTGCCTTTTGGGCAAGATGACTAAAACTCCGTTCTCTGGAACAATGGAACAAGCTACTGACTTATTGGAAATAATACATACCGATGTATGCGATCCAATGAGTGTTGATGCTCGTGGCAAGTATCGTTATTTTCTGACCTTCACAAGATGATTTGAGCAGATATGGGTATATCTACTTGATGAAACATAAGTCTGAAATAGTTGAAAGGTTCAAAGAATTTCAGAGTGAAGTGGAAAAATCATCGTAACAAGAAAATAAAGTTTCTACGATCTGATCGCGGAGACAATATTTGAGTTACGAGTTTGGTCTTCAATTAAAACAATGTGGAATAGTTTCACAGCTCACGCCACCTGGAACACCACAACGTTATGGTGTATCCGAACGTCGTAACCGCACTTTATTGGATATGGTGCGATCTATGATGTCTCTTACTGATTTACCATTATCGTTTTGGGGTTATGCATTAGAGACAGCTGCATTCACGTTAAAAGGGCACCATCTAAATCCGTTGAGACGACATTGTATGAACTATGGTTTAGAAGTAAACCTAAGCTGTCGTTTCTTAAAGTTTGGAGTTGCGATGCTTATAAGAAAAAGGTTTTCAACCTGATAAGCTCGAACCCAAATCGGAGAAGTGCGTCTTCATAGAATACCCAAAGGAAACTGTTGGGTACTCCTTCTATCTCAAATCCAAAGGCAAAACATTCGTTGCTAAGAATGGATCCTTTCTAGAGAAGGAGTTTCTCTCGAAAGAAGTGAGTGGGAGGAAAGTAGAGCTTGATGAGGTAATTGTACCTTCTCCCTTATTGGAAAGTAGTTCATCATAGAAATCAGTTCCAGTGATTCCTACACCAATTAGTGAGGAAGTTAATGATGATGATCATGAAACTTCAGATCAAGTTGCTACCAAACCTCGTAGGTCTTCCAGAGTAAGATCCACACCAGAGTGGTACGGTAATCATGTTCTGGAAGTCATGTTACTAGACCATGATGAACCTACGAACTATGAGGAAGCGATGATGAGCCCAGATTCCACGAATTGGTTTCGGCCATAAAATCTGAGATATGATCCATGTATGAGAACAAAGTATGGACTTTGATTGACTTGCTCGATGATCAGCAAGCCATGTTAAATTAATGGATCTTCAAGAGGAAGACAGACACTAATAGTAGTGTTACTATCTACTAAGCTCGACTTGTTGCGAAAGGTTTTCAACAAGTTCAAGGTATTGAATACGATGAGATTTTCTCACTCGTATCGAAGCTTAAGTCTGTCTGAATCATGTTAGCAATTGCCACATTTTATGAAATCTGGCAAATGGATGTCAAAACTGCATTTCTTAATGGATTTATTAAAGAAGAGTTGTATATGATGCAACCAGAAAGTTTTCATCAATCCTAAAGATGCTAACAAAGTGTGCAAGCTCCAGCAATCCATCAATGGACTGGTACAAGCATCTCGGAGTTGGAATATACACTTTGATGAGTTGATCAAAGCATATGGTTTTATACGGACTTTTGAAGAAGCCTATATTTACAAGAAAGTGAGTGGGAGCTCTGTAGCATTTCTAATATTACATGTGGATGACATATTGTTAATTGGAAATAATATGGAAATTCTGGATAGCATGAAAGGATACTTGAATAAGAGTTTTTCAAAGCAAGACCTCGGTGAAGCTGCTTACACATTGAGCATCAAGATCTATATAGATAGATCAAGACGCTTGATAAGATTTTTCAATGAGTACATACCTTGATAAATTTTTGAAATAGTTCAAAATGGAACAGTCAAAGAAGGAGTTCTTGCCTGTGTTACAAGGTGTGAAGTTGAGTAAGACTCAAGACCCGACCATTGCAGAAAATAGAAGGAGAATGAAAAGTCATTCCCTATGCCTCAATCATAGGTTCTATAAAGTATGCTATGCTGTGAACCAGACCTATTGTATACCTTGCTCTGTGTTTGGCAAAGGAATACAATTTTGATCTAATAAGTAGATCACTTTACATGGTTCAAGAATATCCTTAGTGAGGACTAAGGAGATGTTTCTCGATTATGGAGGTGATAAAAGAGCCCGTCGTAAAAGTTACAATGATGCAAGCTTTTACACCAATCTAGATGACTCTAAGTCTCAATCTGGATACATATTGAAAGTGGGAGCAATTAGCTAGACCAGCTCCATGCCGAGCATTGAAGACATAGAATATTTGCAAAATACATACGGCTCTGTATGTGACAGACCCGTTGACTAAATTTCTCTCACGAACAAAACATGATCATACCTTTGTACTCTTTGGGTGTTAATCACATAGCGATGTGAGCTAGACTATTGACTCTAGTAAACCCTTCGGGTGTTGGTCACATGACGATGTGAACTATTGGGTATTAATCACATACAGATGTGAATATTGGTGTTAAATCACATGGCGATGTGAACTAGATTATTGACTCTAGTGCAAGTGGGAGACTGAAGGAAATATGCCCTAGAGGCAATAATAAAGTTATTATTTATTTCCTTATATCATGATAAATGTTTATTATTCATGCTAGAATTGTATTAACCGGAAACATAATACATGTGTGAATACATAGACAAACATAGTGTCACTAGTATGCCTCTACTTGACTAGCTCGTTGAATCAAAGATGGTTAAGTTTCCTAGCCATAGACATGAGTTGTCATTTGATTAACGGGATTACATCATTAGGAGAATGATGTGATTGACTTGACCCATTCCGTTAGCTTAGCACTTGATCGTTAAGTATGTTGCTATTGCTTTCTTCATGACTTATAAATGTTCCTGTAACTATGAGATTATGCAACTCCCGTTTACCGGAGGAACACTTTGGGTACTACCAAACGTCACAACGTAACTGGGTGATTATAAAGGAGTACTACAGGTGTCTCCGAAGGTACATGTTGAGTTGGCGTATTTCGAGATTAGGTTTTGTCACTCCGATTATCGGAGAGGTATCTCTGGCCCCTCTCGGTAATGCACATCACTATAAGCCTTGCAAGCAATGTGACCAATGAGTTGGTTACGGGATGATGCATTACGTAACAAGTAAAGAGACTTGCCGGTAACGAGATTGAACTAGGTATTGGATACCGACGATCAAATCTCGGGCAAGTAACATACCGATGACAAAGGGAACAACGTATGTTGTTATGCGGTTTGACCGATAAAGATCTTCATAGAATATGTAGGAACCAATATGGGCATCCAGGTTTCGCTATTGGTTATTGACCGAGAATAGTTCTAGGTCATGTCTACATAGTTCTCGAACCCGTAGGGTCCGCACGCTTAAGGTTTCGATGACAGTTATATTATGAGTTTATGAGTTTTTATGTATCGAAGGAGTTCGGAGTCCCGTATGAGACCGGGGACATGACGAGGAGTCTCGAAATGGTCGAGACGTAAAGATCGATATATTGGACGACTATATTCCAACTTCAGAAAGGTTCCGAGTGATTCGGGTATTTTTCGGAGTACCGGAGAGTTACGGGAATTCGCCGGGGAGTATATGGGCCTTATTGGGCCATACGGGAATAGAGGAGAGAGGCCGAAAGGAAGGAGGCGTGCAGCCCCCCTCTTGTCCGAATTGGACAAGGGGTGCGGCCCCCCTTTCCTTCCTCCTCTCCCCCTCTTTCCCCCCTTCTCCTACTCCAACAAGGAAGGAGGGAGTCCTACTTCCGGTGGGAGTAGGACTCCCCTTGGTGCGCCCCTCCTAGGCCGGCCGCCCCCTCCCCCCTTGCTCCTTTATATACGGGGGCAGGGGGCACCTCTAGGCACGACAACACAAGTTGATCTACGGATCGTTCCTTAGCCATGTGCGGTGCCCCCCTCCACCATATTCCACCTCGGTCATATCGTTGCGGAGTTTAGGCGAAGCCCTGCGCCGGTAGAGCATCATCATCGTCACCACGCCGTCGTGCTGACAGAACTCATCCCCGAAGCTTTGCTGGATCGGAGCCCGGGGATCGTCATCGAGTTGAACGTGTGCTGAACTCGGAGGTGCCGTACGTTCGGTGCTTGGATCGGTCGGATCGTGAAGACGTACGACTACATCAACCGCGTTGTGCTAACGCTTCCGCTTACGGTCTACGAGGGTACATGGACAACACTCTCCCCTCTCGTTGCTATGCCATCACCATGATCTTGCGTGTACGTAGGATTTTTTTTTGAAATTACTACGTTCCCCAACACTCAGCTCACTAGACAAGTAAGATCTCACAAGGATTTGCAAGGAATTAACTGAAAGATTTGCAAGGAATTGGATGCAGGGAATGTAGAACAAAAAGAAACAGAAAAGAAATCTAGATGAAGTTTTTTTTGAAAGGGAAAACAAATATGCATGAGACAAATGCAAGAGCACAGAAAAGTACACAAGAGAACTTCATCTAGAATTGGTCGGCGACAATGTCACCTATGTTAGAGTATATTGACTTAGGAGTCAAGTGAGATCACTTGATCATAGGTCATACTCATCGTTTAAGCTCAAAATGGGGTTACCATTTTTTGTTTAAGCATTTTGATGAATTCACATCTTGTTGAGTTGCTTTGACTACTTGGAGTAAAGATTCTCTAAGATGGAATAACATACCTTGGGTGGTGGTGTTGATCGTGATCATGTAGTTGAACTTGTCTGGGATGCTCAATGTTGATGTAGTTCATTTGGAGCATCACTTGGAATTGGAGTTCATCTACCTGCATGGATTATATTTGCAAGGAAAAGCACTTGTGTATCCAAAATGACAACCATGAAACTTAATATAGAATTTGTCAAATGATATGTTTGAAGGGTTTCATGCTTCCTTGTCTTCAACCACCGTTGTGTAGAGACTTGGTGATTTAGAGATTTGCTCAAGATGTGAGTGGGTTGCAATCTCATAGATTTAGATTCATCCAAGTACCTACAAGGGTTAGATGACATGCAAGGGTGCAAATATATCCAAGACATATAAATAGCAACATGAAAGAAGTATCAAGGATTAGTCAATGGCTCATGCCTTGCATGTATCCAAAAGGATTTCCTACTCCAAGTTTGAAGCATCAATGATGTTCAATTCACCTCTCAAATGGCAAAAGACTTTCTCATCAAGCCATTTAGTGAATATATCCGCTAATTGCTTATCAGTGCGAACATGTTTAAGATTATGTCCCCTTTGGCAACATGATCTTGAATGAAATGATGAAGAACTTCAATATGCTTAGTTCGAGAGTTTTGCATGGGATTGTGAGCAATCTTGATAGCACTTTCATTGTCCCAAAGCAATGGAACATGTTTCACATATATCCCATAATCTTTAAGAGTTTGGGTCATCCAATGTAATTGAGCACAACATGAACCAGCGACAATGTATTCCGCTTCGGCGGTGGATAAGGATACCGAGTTTTGTTTCTTGGAGGACCAAGACACAAGAGATCTACCAAGAAATTGACAAGTACCCGAAGTGGACTTTCTATCAACCTTGTCTCCGGCATAGTCCGAATCGGAGTAACCAACAAAATCGAAAGAAGACCTCTTAGGATACCAAATGCCAAAATTTGGTGTGTGTATTAAGTATCTCACTATCCTTTTCACAGCCTTAAGATGACATTCTTTAGGGGCCGCTTGATATCGTGCACACATGCACACACTTAGCATAATATCGGGACGAGAGGCACATAGATATAACAATGAACCAATCATGGAGCGGTAAACCTTTTGATCAACCGGTTCACCATCTTTGGTCAGATCAAGATGCCCACTAGTAGGCATGGGTGTAGTCATACCTTTGCATTCTTGCATATTGAACTTCTTGAATAAGTCCTTGGTGTACTTTGTTTGAGAGACAAAGTTACCTTCATTAGTTTGCTTGATTTGCAAACCGAGAAAGAATTTGAGTTCACTCATCATAGACATCTCAAACTTCTCCGACATTAGCTTTCCAAATTTCTCACTAAAGTGAGGGTTAGTCAAACCAAATATAATATCATCAACATAGATTTGGCACAGAAATAGTTCTCCATTAACCCTTTTAGTAAAAAGAGTAGAATCAATTTTTACAATTTCAAAGCCTTTTTCAGTAAGGAACTTGGTCAAGCATTTATACCACGCTCTATGAGCTTGTTTAAGACCATAAAGAGCTTTGTGAAGTTTGTAAACATGATTAGGTTTCTTAGGATTGACAAAGCCGGGAGGTTGCTTAACATAAACTTACTCCTCTATTTCACCATTTAGAAAAGCACTTTTAATGTCCATTTGGTACAAGGTGATATCATGGTGATTAGCATAGGCATGTAAGATGCGTATGGACTCAAGTCTAGCAACGGGGGCATATGTCTCACCATAGTCCATACCTTCAACTTGAGTGTAGCCTTGGGCGACGAGACGTGCTTTGTTGCAAACTACATGTCCATCTTCATCTTGCTTGTTGCGAAACACCCATTTGGTACCAATGATGTTGTGGTTGTTGTCGGGCTTCTCAACCAATGTCCAAACTTGGTTTCTCTCAAAGTTGTGTAGCTCTTCATGCATGGCGTTTATCCAATCCGGATCTTGCAATGCTTCTTCAACCTTCATAGGTTCAATGCTAGAGATGAATGAATAATGTTCACAAAAGTTAGCCAAACGAGTTTTAGAGCGAGTGATTCTCCCGGTTTGGATATCATTGTAGATTTGCTCGATAGGATGGTCTTTGGCGACTCTTGCTCGAACTCGTGGAAGCTTTTTCTTGGATCTTGGTGGAACATCTTCTTCATCTTGTTCTTCTTCTTGGCCTTCTTCATTGTTGATGTTGTCGTTCTCTTGTCGTGGTGGAGAAGGAGGTTGTTGATGTTCATCTTGGTGTACTCCCTCGTTTTCTTCGTCTTGGTGTGTCCAACTTGTGGATGCTTCCATATCAACTCTTGGTTCACCTTGTCTTGAGGTGGAAGCTTCCACTTGGACGGATGAGGTACTCTCCTTCACCTCTGTTGGACGAATCTTGCCAATAGACAAGTCTTGGATTGCTTCTGAAGGGTCTGTGTCTCCTACATCAATTGGCAATTGCTCTACTTGCGAGCCGTTAGATTCATCAAACTTCACATCTACCGTCTCTTCAACCTTCCGGGTGAAATTATTGTAGACACTACAAAAAAAAGACACATCCGTGACATTTTGGGTCGAACGGACTTTTTTTCTGTCATACATATGACACTTCTATGACGATAATTGTGACAAAACCCGGTATCATCATAGATGTGGTGGGCTCCTACTTCTATGACAAAAACTCATGACAGAAAATGGGCTTTTCGTCTTGGGCGGGCCGGAGACGCAGCTGCATGACATTCTTTGGGCCGTCCATGATGGAAAAAAAACCATGGTAGAAGTGAGGGCGAGGAAAATTTCGGGGAGTTCCCAGTTACGATGGGCGGTCGGGGGCTGAGCAATGCACGTTTCTCTCATACATGTACGCGCGTGTGTGTGAGGCGTTGGCTCTAACTGAACCCGAGCGAGGCGTTGGGCTCTAACTGAACCCGAGCGATTGCACTGCAGGCTACGCGTTACTGAACCCGAGCGATCGATCGATGGCTGTTAACTGAACCCGATCGAGCGATTCCTTCCTACTGCTGCTAACTGAAGCCGATCGATGCTGCCTCT
>NC_041391.1:529181233-529203279 GCF_002162155.2 Triticum dicoccoides | reverse complement strand
TTGCCTCTGGATGAACAGGACCCTGTGGTGTGGAGGGCTGGATGAACAGTAGACGGTGGAGGGGTGCCCGTGGAGGGGTTGTTGAACAGTAGCCGGTGGAGTAGCGCGCGGTAGAGGATGGATGAACAGGAGCCCGTGGAGGCTGGAGGAGGTCGACGGTAGCCCGTGGAGGCTGGAGGAGGTCGACGGTGGAGATGAACAGTATCCCGTGGAGTCCCGTTTTGCGGTACGCCACATCCCTCCTGATGAACATGACCCTCGTTTCGACCGTAGCGCTCCAACACAAGTCCGTTTCATCCGTTTTGTGGTATGCCACACCCCTCCCAATCAACAGGACCCCCGTTTCGACCGTAGGAGGTCCGTTTCGTCCATTTTGCGGTAGGCCACACCCCTCCCGATCAATAGAACCCCGTTTCGACCGTAGGAGGTCCGTTTCCTCTGTTTTACGGTACGCCAGACCCCTCTTGATGAACAGGATCCCGTTTCGAACGTGGCCGATCGAACACAAGGCCGTTTCCTCCGTTCTGCGGTATGCCATGCCTCGTTTCCATCGCCTATTCCGTCCAAGCCCTCCCGGTGAACACGACGACGCATTCCGTTCCGACCCAACCGGTTGGCTCCCTGAGGGAGTCCTGGATTAGGGGGTGTCCGGATGACCGGACTATGACCTTTGGCCGGACTCCTGGACTATGAAGATACAAGATTGAAGACTTCGTCCCGTGTCCGGATGGGACATTCCTTGGCGTGAAAGGCAAGCTTGGCGATACAGATATGTAGATCTCGTCCCATTGTAACCGACTCTGTGTAACCCTAGCCCTCTCCGATGTCTATATAAACCAGAGGGTTTTAGTCCGTAGGACGAACAACAATCATACCATAGGCTAGCTTCTAGGGTTTGCCTCTTTGATCTCGTGGTAGATCTACTCTTGTACTAACCATATCATCAATATTAATCAAGTAGGATTAGGGTTTTACCTCCATTGAGAGGGCCCGAACCTGGGTAAAAACATCGTTTCCCATGTCTCCTGTTACCATCCGCCTAGACGTACAATTCGGGACCCCCTACCCGAGATCCGCTGGTTTTGACACCGACATTGGTGCTTTCATTGAGAGTTCCTCTGTGTCGTCATCTTTAGGCCCGATGGCTCCCCCGATCATCAACAACAACGCGGTCCAGGGTGAGACTTTTCTCCCCAGACAGATCTTCGTATTCAGCGGCTTTGCACTGCAGGCCAATTCGCTTGGCCATCTGGAGCAGATCGAAAGCTACGCCCCTGGCCATCAGGTCAGATTTGGAAGTTTGAACTACAAGACAGACATCCGCGGAGACTTGATCTTCGACGGATTCGAGCCACGGCCAAACGCGCCGCACTGTCACGATGGGCATGATCTAGCTCTGCCGCCGAACAGTGCCCTGGAGGCCGCCCCAGTATCCGCCCCGACCCTTAGTTCGGAGCCAACTACGCCAATCGAGGACGGGTGGCTGGACATCGCCTCGGGGGCTGCAATCTCCACGGCGATCGAGACGAACACCAGCCTTGTCCTTTGCAAAGCTTGTGACTCCAAGATGCCGGACTCCTTTCTGAACTCCAAACCTTCCGCGCCCTTGCCGATTGAACCCGATTGGGCGCCGATCATGGAGTTCGCCACCGCGGACATCTTTCAGCATTCGCCTTTTGGTGACATTCTAAACTCACTAAAGTCTCTCTCTTTATCAGGAGAGCCCTGGCCGGACTATGGTCAGCAAGGTTGGGATGTGGACGACGAAGAAGTTCGAAGCCCACCCACCACCCACTTTGTAGCCACTGTCAACGATTTAACCGACATGCTCGATTTCGACTCTGAAGACATCGACGGTATGGACGACGATGCAGGAGACGAACTAGAATCAGCACCTATAGGGCACTGGACAACCACCTCATTTCACGAGGTATACATGGTGGACACACCTAAAAGAAGCGACGACGAGCAACAAAGGGACGCAACGAGGGATCGCTCCCTCGACAAGCAGTCAAAGCGGCGGCGTAAGCACTGCGTCAAACCCCACCTCAATAGAAATCTAGCCAATGAGCAGGGCGAACCGGTGGACGATGAATATGCCATCGAGCAATCATCCGAAACAGGGCAATTTGGGCAAACAAACCGAACAACCCGTCCCCGGTGAAGATAATAGTCTGGACGACCTTACGCCGAACAAAATGCTGGAGCAGAAGAATCTCCACAAAAGGCTCGTCGCCACTGCGCGTAGCCTAAAAAAGCAGAAGCGGAAGCTCAAAACAGCGGAAGATGCACTCAGAATTAGATGGGGCAAAGTACTCAACACCGCAAACATGTACGGCAACAGTCGTCACACAAAGAGCTATCCGAAGCAGAAATTACTGCCGGAATTTGATGAGGAGGCCTTAGAGCCCCCGCAATCAAAAAATAAAAAAGACACCCGGTCGGATAAAAAACCCCATGGCCAACATAGAGCGGCAAGGGGCGCCGCACTCAAGCCGGCACTCGATCCGCACAAGGATTCACATCAAAGAGACGGCCCGGTCAGATCTATCTACGGGCCAAGAAAGCAAGCTCTAGTAAGCGACACAATGCAACAAGTATCCGAACATCACGGCATACCCAAGTATATATAGGGGTGCCACACACCCCTTATGTTTCACCGATGAGGTGCTGGACCATGAACTTCCAGCGAGATTCAAGCCCGTAAACATAGAGGCATACAACGGAGCAACAGACCCCAGAGTCTGGATTGAGGACTATATCATCCACATACACATGGCTAGAGGAGATGACCTCCATGCCATAAAATACTTACCCCTAAAGCTCAAAGGGCCAGCCCGGCATTGGCTTAAAAGCCTTCCCGAAAACACCATCGGAAGTTGGGAAGAGCTCGAGGATGCTTTTCGAGCAAATTTTCAAGGGACCTACGTCCGACCTCCGGATGCAGACGATCTAAGTCATGTAACTCAACAACCCGCAGAGTCAGCCCAGAAACTCAGGAATAGATTTCTTACTAAAAAGAACCAGATAGTCGACTGTCCGCACGCCGAAGCCTTAGCAGCCTTCAAACACAGTGTTCGAGACGAATGGCTCGCCAGACACCTCGGCCAAGAAAAGCCAAGAACAATGGCCGCATTAACAAGCCTCATGACCCGCTTTTGCGCAGGAGAGGACAGCTGGTTGGCAAGAAGCAGCACCAGCGACCCAAGTACATCTGAAGTCAGGGATGGAAACGGGAAACCACGGCATAGCAAGGACCAATGCCGAACCAAGGGAAACAGCCTGAAGATCGCGGCAGTCAATGCCGGATTCAAAAGCTCTCGGCAGAATCAGAAAAAGCTACCCCTCAAGGATAGCAAGGATGAGCTATCTAACCTAAACAACATCTTGGACAAAATATGTCAAATCCACAGTACTCCCGGGAAGCCTGCAAACCATACCCACAGAAATTGTTGGGTCTTCAAGCAATCCAGCAAACTTAACGCCGAGCACAAGGGGCTCGACATACTAAGCGAGGACGACGACGAAGCCCACAAACAGAGCACCGGAGAATGAAAGAAATTCCCACAAGAAGTCAAAATAGTAAACTCACTTCACGTGACAAAAGGGAAATAGAGAGCGGCGTCTATAAAGATACACGCCATACGACCTGTTCCAGAGGAGTCCGGCCACTGGTCGTTACAACCAATCACCTTCGACCATCAGGATTACTCTAGAAGTATCCGGAACGCGGGCAGGACTGCCACGGTATTCGATCCGATAATTGACGGACTCCACTTTACAAAAGTCCTAATGGACGGCGGAAGTGATCTAAACCTGCTATACCAGGACACAGTCCGCACAATGGGGATAAACCCAACAAAAATTTGCCATGGCAACACTTCCTTTCAAGGGGTAACGCCAGGCCCAAATACCCATTGTATGGGTTCTCTCCTACTAGAAGTTATGTTCGGCTTCCCCGACAACTTACGCCGCGAAAAGCTAAACTTTCACATCGCCCCATTCACAAGTACCTATCAAGCACTACTGGGACGCGACGCTTTCGCCCACTTTAACGCAATACCGCATTATGCATCCATTACGCTTAAAATGCCTGGTCCACGAGGCATCATCTCATTAAAGGGAAATATCGAGTGTTCCTCGAGCGCGGAATACTGTGCGGCTGCCTTGACAGCCACACACTAAACCAGCTTTCCTAGTTAAAGCAACTAAACAGGTCATTCAGACCCCCGGACATGGCTAGACAAGTACGGCGTAAACATGCAAAGGCTTATTAGCAGCACACCCCCGTACAAGGGGCTCCGCGCGTATACAACAAGAGACAATCAAGCTCAATCCTACCCATTTCCCGAACTATACTTTGTTTATTTAATATAACATAAAGTGTCGCACGATTGTTTTTGAACTAAGTTCCTTTCTTTTACAGATGAGCACCGTGCTACACCCGCCCAGGATACGGCGCAACGGAGACACAGGTGCAGACGTGCAGTAGGGACCCCTCCCAAGGATTCTTTTCAGATTAAGACCCTGCGTAAACCTTTTTCACTATCTCTTGTTGATACCATCCCCCGGTTTCTTTCCATAACCGAGGAGGAGGCTGGCGTCTTGGCATTTGGCCATGTCAGATTTTTGCACGTACCTGGACACCAGGGGCTTCTTATCAAGGGCGTTGTTCAGCCCGTTTTCATAAAGACCGAACACCTTAGGGAGTGTTCGGCGTCGCGAGTTTGGCCTTATATGCATCAGCTCCGAATCATGTCTTTGGTCAAATGATGGGTTTGCCCGGCTCCTGTGTTTTGCTGCCTTGCGTTCCGCTCTATCGGCTAAGGCGGCACCAGGAGAACTACTGCGATTGTGCCCCAGTTCGGCCAGGCGAGCACCTCAGTAGAGAAAGCCGAAAATTGACTGTCATGATATAGCGCAAGACTGGTCAACCACTCGATGACCCGCCGGAATCTTTAGAATTCCTCTGCATTAACGAAGGGCCGTTTCTCGGTCAGGCACATACGCGCCCCGAATTCGGGTGAGCGTGGTGCCCCTAGGGGCTATATCGTAGCTCCACCATCAAACTCCTCTGGCTAAGTGAAAGTGATAAAGCATTATAGTCCGGTTGCCTAGTTCTCTACGCTGTCACCTCCTTTATAGGACCAAGACGTTGGATCAAGTGTGAAAATGCACTTTTGCGAACACCCCCGCATTATATGCGTGGGGGCTACAGCCGAAGACTGCCATCTTTCAAGTTATATACGCATATACATCAATGGCCGCACAAGAGGTATTCTAATTCTTGAAAGCGCAAGTATAAAAAGCTTTTATATCCCATCAAAACATTGTTTCACAATGACACACGTTATTCATACATAACATCCTTCGAGCACTGCGTCTCTATTAAATGAGCGCCCTGCAGAACCTCCTGAAAATAGTGCTTGGCAGGTACTAGGCTTTTGTCCGAATCTTGGGATGCAACATCACTGGCCTTCATATCCGCCTAGTATGTCTTGACACGGGCAAGAGCCATCTGTGCACCCTCTATGCACGCTGACTTCTTCATTGCATTAATATGTGTCACCGCACCAAGGAACTGCTGCACCAAGCTAAAATAATTGTTCGGCTCGGGCCTTTTCGGCCATAGGTGACTCATGACATGATTCATGGCGAGTCCGGATAACTTATTCAGCTCCGCCCATGCAGCCAACCGATTGGATACTGAAAGTGGGCGCTCTGGATTGTGGAACTGCGACCAAAAGAGCTTCTCCACTTTGCGGTCATTTTGATCGCGGAAGTGTTCTGCCTCGTCCGTGGCACACGCCGCCACGTCCAGGTAAGTGTTGGCCCCACTCCACTTCCGGTCCAAGGGAGCATATCTAGGATCCCCAAACTTCATCCGCAGCATATAGGGCTTCCCAGCCGTGATATCTCCGGCCTGACGTAGCTCCTCCTTCATAGCTCTCATCGCAGAGCGAATGTCCTTGACCTCGGCAGTGACCTTTTCTAGGTCCTTCTGTGCCACTCGATCTTCTTTTTCAAGAAGCTTGTAGCGGTCGGCAACATTCTTCAACTTTTCAGCCATCTTGGCCATTTCCTTCTTGCTTTGGCAGTGAGCAGCCTGTTCGGCTTTCAGCTCTTCAGCCGCCTTTAAGGCAGCCGCATCGCTTTTCCTGGCCTGCTCCTTGGCTCGGGCAAGTTCCGCCCGAAGGTTCTCCATGGCAGCGGCACCATCTGCATCAAGCACATATATTGTAAGGTACGGGCATCAAGCTCCTCTTACCAGGTGTCTTCGGAGAAATTATATACCTTGTGCCTCGTCAAGCCGCTTGTTGACAAGCACGATGTCGGCATCTGCCACGTCAAGCTACCGCTTTAGCTCGACGAATTCATCAATCCGGCCAGCTACCAGACACTTCGCCGCCTATATAAGAAAGGTGCAATATTATACCTGGGATTATGATCCTCGATGCGCCATCCCTTTTTGACAATGCACCGAGTCTCAGGGGCTACTATCTACACAGGGCGCATTTTATATATGTGGATTTGTCAAAAGGTACATCATTTCACGTACCTCAAAACCCGTCAGAAACTCCTGGCGGCCTCGTACAATCCGCTTTCCGCGGATGAAGTCCTTCCAATCACCGTATCCATCAACGCACGGTGCTCTTCTGAGATAGATGCTCGTCCGAGCAGATCCTTCAGCTCCTCCGACCGCGCACCGGGCGGTGTCGGACTCGTCCGCTGGCCTTCTTTGAAGGCCGGACACGGAGGGCCTTGGGGGGCCATATGATTGCTCTCCGGCACGGACGGATTCGGAGAAACCCTCCATGACGACACCTCATGGTCGCGCGCCTCGCGAGGCGATACGGTAGGGGGAGGCGTTCCGCTCTCCATCATCTCCGGACGAAGATCCCCTGAAGATGAGCTCTGCTGAGAAGGGCGGAGACCCAAACTGCAAGGTAGAATTTCGGTTATCTTCCTCAGAAATTGAACGGGGATATCTCTCATTTTAAAACCCCCCTCTTTACTTACAGCTCAGTGGAGGGATGATCCCTTGGGGACACAATGCGGCCGAGGCACCTCCCGGTGCCAGACCCTCCGACGAACGTTTCTTCCCCCGCTTTGAGGCCATTGCCTCCGAGTCTTCAGAGGCGGTCCTCTTCTTTCCCTGGTTGGAGGAATTCTCGATTCCTCCTTCCCTGACAGCCTCCTTCGGGGAGGCGGTAGCTTCCTTGTCCCCCTCTTTGCCTTCTTCCAAAGGCGCAACCTCCAGCATCCTGGTTAACATGGGATCCAGCGTAGTCTCGGGGAGGGGAGCCGGACACCTAATCAGTTTTGCTTTCGCTATCCACTCCTGCTTAAGGGACAACTCTTTTAAGGGCAAGTTTATGACAAATATGTGTATGGCAAGTCCGGGTATAGGGCTACTTACTTGAGCGTCCGGACGATTGCAGCTCAAACTGGCGTCCTCAGATGAATCCAGACACATTGCTTGTGATCCGAAGAACAAATTGTACATCTCCATGGGCGTCGCGCCCACAAAATATTGGGGGGCTCGTGGTCCTTCCGGATTAAACTCCCACAGGCGGAGGGGGCGGCGTTTGCAGGGCAGGATGTGGCGAATCAACATAACCTGCGTCACTACGGCCAGATTGATATCTCTTTCTAGGAGATCTCGAACGCGGCCGTGTAACAAGGGCACGTCCTTGGATGGCCCCCAGTTTAGCCCTTTATTGACCCATGATGCTAGCTGTGGTGGGGGACCCGAGCGAAAAGTAGGTGGAGCCACCCACTTGGTGCCCCTGGGAGCGGTAATATAAAACCACTCTCGTTGCCATAAGCTGAACTCCTCTTGAAAAGAGCCCTCGGGCCATGGAGCGTCGGCAATCTTGCTTATAATAGCACCTCCGCACTCCGCGTGCTGCCCCTCAATCATCTTCGGCTCTACTTTGAAGGTTTTGAGCCACAATCCAAAGTGAGGAGTAATATGGAGGAAGGCCTCGCACGCGACAATGAATGATGAGATATGGAGGATGGACTCCGGAGCTAAGTCGTGAAATTCCAGCCCGTAATAAAACATGAGCCCCCTCACGAAGGGGTCGATCGGGAAGCCTAGCCCCCAAAGGAAGTGAGACACAAACACCACGCTCTCGCCGGGCTTGGGAGTGGGAATGACCTGCCCTTGGGCGGGCAGCCTATGCGGGATTTCGCCGGTAAGATACCTGGCATCTCTTAACTTTAACACGTCTTCTTCTGTAACGGAGGAAGGCATCCACCGGCCTTGAAGGTCGGAGCCGGACATCGTCAGAAGTCCGAAGCGCCTGAATCTGAAGCTTTGGGTGTTGGAACTCGAGGTAGGAGGCGGATTTGATTGAGATTGAAAGAAAGGGAGTCGAGCCTTGGTCTCTTTATAAAGGGGTTGAATACCAAGAGCCCTCCCCGTGACTGTTCGGGACTCACCTTCGCTTGAGAAGACATACCTGTAACGCCCCGAGACCGACGCTCCAGAAGACTTCCAGCTATTCCGAGTTTTGCCGTGCGATTTATTTTTTGTTTGTTGCATTTCATCATGTCATCTCTTGCATTGCATCATGTCATCATGCCAGCATGTCTTTTAATTTTTAAAACCTCAACTAAATAACTTGCATAGATCTTTTGATCTATTTAAATCGAGGGAATTCACATGGTGATTTCTCTTTATAACATATCCTCCTAATATTTATGGAGCTATTATAAATATTCCATTAGTTTGGAATTAACCGTAACACACTTGCAAAATTCCCATGCCCTTTCTACTTCAAGTGTGGTCCCCAAACTTTGCCAACAATTCTTACCTCTTTTATCGAGGCTCCTCCTAAATTCTTAACATTTTTGGACTCTTCCAAAATGTTATCCTAGTCCATACCATTCGAATTAAATTCAATGGTTTTGGATTTAAATCTTTCAATCATGCCTCTTTTTATTTTCCTGGATCGAGCTCTTTTTTGCGAGTTCGGGAAAATAATCCCCATGTGCAAAATCTTTCCCTAACCCTCTCTTTCTTTTCCTCTCTCGATTTCCTTTCTGCTAGAAAATTAGAGGGAGAGAGAAGAGAGCCAGCCCAGCCGGCCTCTTAGGCCCGACCAACTAAGCCGGCCCATAGGCCCAGCCGCGCCCCGCTGTTAACCCTAGCTACCCCAACCCTCGTCCTCTCAATCTCTCCCGATCTCCTCCCTCACGCCGCCATCTTCCTCTCCTCGTTCCCCTCTGCTGCCACCCACGCACACCCATCGCCCGATCCCCGCCTCCCTCTCATCTCCTCCCTCGCGCTGCCTCCCACAGAGAAAGAGAGAGGAGCAGAGCCTCGCGGCCGACCCCCTCGTCGAGGCCATGGCCGCCGCCCCGCGCCTTCTTGCCTCTGCGCCTAGCTCCCTCCTGCCGCCGGTGCCTCTTCCTGGCCGGATCCGCCGCCGGCTCGGCCTCCCTCAAGCGCCAAGACACGTCCTCTGCATCGCCAGCCGCCGACGCCGTTTAGATCGGGTCGTCCCCGACCTCCACGGCCCTGGCCTCCTCCCCGTGCCCGAACCTCCATGGCGCCGCCACCCCAAGCTCTGGCACCGGTCGCCTCAACCTCCAGGTCCAACGACGTCCTTGAGATCCGCATCGGTGTCCAGTCTCGTCCCCGACCTCGTCGGGCCTCCACCTCCTCCCCGCGGCTCTGCCCGTCCATGCTGCCCATGAGCCCCGGCGGCCCCTTTGCTCTGTTGCACGCCCATGGCATCTCACCGCTCAAGCCTTGCCTCGGACCCTGCTGCCTTTGGGCGCTATTGGTTTGTTTGGCCATCATGGTCATGCTGCTGCGCATGCCAAGTACGACTACATCGCGGTGATACGTGAACGACTACATGGCTACGACAAGTGTACCTCTACATCCTGGAATCGCTAAGTACCGCACCGAAACGCAAGTACAACAAGGAATCCCGAAGGACTTGGATGCGCCAAGTTCCTCTCCGACACGAGTACAACTACCGTCGCCGTGTACCACTACTTCGACTACCGTCGCCACATGAACAACTACTTCCCATGACGACTCGTGAATGACTACTTCCTCTACTTTGTACCGAACCTGAACCGCTCCGAAAATGCACGCTTCAAAGGTATAACCGCCGAGACGATGACCCGTGGGAACCCGGTAGTCGGGAGCCCTCCACCATCTCTAGCATGTTCCGCACATCCGCACGCTTCCTTCTTGCACCGGTATCTCCATGAGCTATCGGAACCGATATGTTGCGTGGCACCATTTCCGTTTCACCGCCTGGCACCCTTTTTGTTCCGCCATGGTGACCAAATGCTTGATAACATGCTCATGTCAACATTTTCTTAAAAATTGCATAAAACGTGAATATGTCATCCGCATCATGATAACAACATTTAAAATGTTTAAAATTGTTGTTTGCGTTAAATTGCTAAATAACATGTGGGGATTTACCGGGATTGTTGTTTCTTGTTTCCGGCCTCACTTAAACTTGCCTAAATAGTTAGCTCAATTATGTTTCACCTTTTGCCATGTTTAACAACATTTAATATTGTTGTGTACCTAAACGAGAGCGAACTAAATAACTCGAATGTGGTGTTTCGTCAATATGCAACTCGTTGCATATTGAGCTCCACTTAACTTGTAGTATTGTTTGTTGCACTTTGCCATGCTTCGCCATGCTTTTAAACCGGACATGCATCATACTTGATTGTGCATCGTGCCATGTTTATGCTTGTGTGTTTACCATGTTGTTTGTTTCTTTCCGGTGTTGCTTCTTAGTTCCGGTAATGTTGCGATTGTGAGGATTCGTTCGACTACTCCCATTTGTCTTCTTCATGGACTCGTTCTTCTTCCTTGCGGGATTTCAGGCAAGATGACCGTCACCTTGGATCTCATTACTATCATTGCTATGCTAGTTGATTCGTTCTATCGCTTTGCTGCGCCACCTATCATTTGCTCTTCAAGCCTCCCTATTTGCCATGTCAGCCTCTAACCTTTTCACCCTTCCTAGCAAACTGTTGCTTGGCTTTGTTACCGCTTTTGCTCAGCCCCTCTTATAGCGTTGTTAGTTGCAGGTGAAGTTAAAGATTACTCCATGGTGGACAGCATTATGTTGGGATATCACAATATCTCTTATATTATTAATGCATCTATATACTTGGTAAAGGGTGGAAGGCTCGGCCTTATGCCTGGTGTTTTGTTCCACTCTTTCCGCCCTAGTTTCCGTCATACCGGTGTTATGTTCCCGGATTTTGCGTTCCTTACGCGGTTGGGTGATTTACAGGACCCCCTTGACAGTTTGCTTTGAATAAAACTCCTCCAGCAAGGCCCAACCTTGGTTTTACCATTTGCCTCACCACCACCTACTTTTCCCTTGGAAGTCGCGCTCTCAAGGGTCATCTTTATTTAGCCCCCCCGGGCCAGTGCTTCTCTAAGTGCTGATCCGAACTAGAGCCCTTTGCAGCGCCCCCTCAGGGAAACTTGAGGTCTGGTTTTAGTTGTACGGATTGCTCATCCGGTGTTGCCCTGAGAACGAGATATGTGCAGGTCCTATCGGGATTGTCGGTGCATCGGGCGGTCTTGCTGGTCTTGTTTTACCATTGTCGAAATGTCTTGTAAACCGGGATTCCGAGCCTGATCGGGTCTTCCTGGGAGAAGGTATATCCTTCGTTGATCGCGAGAGCTTATCATGGGCTAAGTTGGGACACCTCTGCAGGGTATAAACTTTCGAAAGCCGTGCCCACGGTTATGGGCAGATGGGAATTTGTTAATGTCCGGTTGTAGATAACTTGACACCAGATTCGAATTAAAACGCATCAACCGCGTGTGTAGCCGTGATGGTCTCTTTTTGGCGGAGTCCGGGAAGTGAACACGGTTTTTGGGTTATGTCTGACATAAGTAGGAGTTCAGGATCACTTCTTGATCATTGCTAGCTTCACGATCGTTCCATTTGCTCTCTTCTCGCTCTTACTTGCGTATGTTAGCCACCATATCATGCTTAGTCGCTGCTGCAACCTCACCACTTTACCCCTTCCTTTCCCTTTAAGCTCTGCTAGTCTTGATACCCATGGTAATGGGATTGCTGAGTCCTCATGGCCCACAGATTACTACAACAACAGTTGCAGGTACAGGTTATGCGATGTTCATGACGCGAGAGCGATGTTTGCTTGTTTTGGAGTTCTTCTTCTGCTTCTTCTTCGATCACGGGATAGGTTCCAGGTCGGCAGCCTGGGCTAGCAGGGTGGATGTCATTTGAGCTTCTGTTTGTGTTTCATCTGTAGTTGGATGTTGATCTTATGGATGATGTATTGTTGTATTTGTGTGGCATTGTATGCCTTATGTATGTATCCCCATCTATTATGTAATGTTGATGTAATGATATCCACCTTGCAAAAGCATTTCAATATGCGGGTCTATCCTTGGTGGGACCTTCGAGTTCCTTTTGGATAGGGTCGCATATTGGGCGTGACAAGTTGGTATCAGAGCCTCGACCGACCATAGGAGCCCCCTTGATTGTTGGCCGTTGTTGAGTCTAGAAGCAAACTATTTCGAGTCTTAGGATTATATATATCGGAGAGTAGGATTCTTTTTACTCCTCAGCCCCCTCCGTCGCTCTGGTGAGGACTCCTGACGTAGATGTTTTGTCTTTCCTCTCTTCAAATTTCACTAATTTTTTTTAGGATCACGCGGGTATCTTGGAATCGTTTCGATGGTTTTGTGACGAGAACATTGTTCTTGGTGCCTCCTGTATTTTATGTGGCAGTGACCCGAGGAGTTGAGCTCCGAGGTGTTGTCCTCACAATTTTATCATTGCAGTTCTGGAATACCTGAGTTTTGCCGACATCGAAAATCTCTTTTATGCAGTTGTTGGTGAGATAACCTCGACGCCACCCAGTACTGGGGAGTTCGGGAGTATCGCCATAGCTCGTATGACGGATGCTTTTCGAAGGTTGAGGTACACGATTTCCGGAGTTTACTTGGTTATGTGTTGATGGATGGATACAACTGGATGTAGGGATTGTTAGTTTGCGTGAGATATATTGCTTCCCCTGTATCCCCAACACCAGATTGCATAACCACAAAGTTTCGGGAGTTTTATAGGTTGGAATTCAAGTAGCTCCTAGAATATCTTTCCGACAGATGCATGATATGGGATTGGGTAAATCTCTATCATATGTATTTGTTCCGGCTTATTCTGCAAGCCAATCCTTTGTTTTTTGTGGTATTCGAGTTGCTTCGAAGTCAAATGTTGAATCCATACCTTTCCTAAATGGTGTTCTCATATTACTATGTGAATACTAATCCTTTTGATCATTGAGGTTGTCATGTTAATTCTTTTCCAACCGGTGTGCTTCTCTTCAAGTGGATCCGATCATTTTCAACATCCGCAAGATCAATTCTAAGTTTTCTCAACGGTGTTCGTTCCATCTTCCCCAAGTTGCCTTTGTTTTCCCGCCCTCCCACCCTTTTCTTCAAGGACTAGTTTATTTTAATCAAGTATCCATTTATTCATGTGAAGTCACTTCACTCTTTTCAATCAATGTTCTGATCCGGTGATCCCTCGTGAAGATGCTCACGAGCTTCAAGTTCATCATCCTTCGTTCTTTTTTCTTCTCCGGTGGATCCAATTCAAGCTTTCAATGTTGATCATATTCCTTTCCTCGTGTCAAATGCTTTCTCATGCCGGTGCACCTCTCAATCACTCACCTCTTGCTATTCATTTGTTCCAGAGTGTTGAAGATATCTCAGAAGAATCATGTTTCCATTCTTAATCCGTTCAAGTTATTTTGAGGCTCTTATCTCATTCAAGCCATTTAATTCAACCGGTGCAATATCTCTTTAAATCAGTTCAACGGTGTTTTATTTTGAGTGGGCCCTAACCCACTGGTCTTTTTCCAAGATCTTACCTGACTCTTCTAATTTATCAGGAGCGATTCCCAAAGTTTGTCGAAGTTTGACGTAAGAATGAATTTCCATCAGTCAGATGTCTTCTTCAAGATCGCTTTCAAATTCTTTTGATCGTTGGTTCAACCTTTCTATTCTTCATCCTGGAGTGTCTCAACAATTTTGGGGGTTCTCGTCATCATCATTCTCACCATGTGAAGACTGAAGAAGTGTTTCCTCTAAATCTTGTCCCTTCTCTCGAAGATTCATGGTTCTAGCTTTATGCCATCCTCTCATAATTGTTTTTGATTGTGAGAATTCTTTTCACCCATCCGACGCTTTTCAGGAGTTTCTTTCCTTTCTCGATCACCCGAAGGCCATCATTTCTGAATATTACTCATTCTCAGCTTTCAGCTCTCATTCTCAAATTCTTCCGGTGCATCATTCAAATATCCTCTAATCAGTTCATGATCTCTTTGTTCTCATGTATCTAAATCCCCTCAAGTATCTTCATTCGTTTTCCAACTCTTCCCGGTGAATTGTGCCTTTGCTACTTTCATTTTCAATTCTTACGGTGGTTCGTTCAAGATTCTTTTCTTTGATTATCATATTAATTCATTCGTTCTTTTCAATCCTACCGGTGGTTCCATCAATACCTTCTGAAGTTTGCGCTATCTCTATCCTTAATCCCTCAAGAAGAATAAGTAGTATGCCAAATCTGTTGCTTGTCATCAATTTAAATTGGTGAAGGATACTCATAACGTAATTCTTATTATTGTTTCATCCAAGTGATCTAGTTTCTTCTTTCCAGAGTTATTCATCATGTCTCATTTCTCGGTTCGAGATGCTTCATCTTTTCTTTTCCGGAGTTCCAAGTTTTCCGCATTATCTTGTCGCGAAGCTCCATCTAAATCATCGCAAGGCTTCACCTTGCGTTTTCAACTTCTCTTTGTTTTTATCATCCTTTTATTACCGGAGTTCTTCATGGAGGCTCTACATGGTGGTTCGTCAAGGATTCTTTCATTCTTCAATTCTTCCTCAAGTTTTCTCTCAAAGTTATGATCCGCCAAGCTATACTCAAAATTAAACATGGTGCTCAACACATGTTTTGTTCTGAGAAGTTCAAGCATTCTTCATCTTGCATTCCGAAGTGCAATTCTCTCAATCAATATCTTTTGAGGTGGTGTTATGTCCTTCTTGATAATTTCCATTCATGTTTCATGATTCACATGTTGTCAAGAATGAGGTATTTTAAGTCCATCAATCTCTTCGTTGGAGTTATCTTGGTAGAGATTTCACCTACAACCATCCCTAAGGAATGTTGCTATTGTGGTGCTTAACAATGATCCAAGTTATCTCTTTATCATCTTGGTGGAAGAAGTTTTTCATCTCTTTGGTGCTCTCAATCAAATCAATTATTTCCGTTAGTGGCCGTTTGTCACCTCATAATTTTGAGATGTTTCCATAAGCCCACTACAATTTTATTCTTTTCGTTTCGTTGTTGGTTTTCCAACAACTCCGTTCAATCCTTCTTTTTAAAGATGCTCTCTCAAATTCATTTGAGGTAGTACATGTTGTTTTCTTCTCCATTCTTTTATTCCAATGATCTATCTTCTATTCTTTCTTCCGGAGGCATTGTGATGTTTCTCTCGTTGACCCATCATCTCGTTTTGTCAAGATCATGTTATTTTCTTGCTCATCCATTTAACCGAAGTGTTGTGTTCTCATTCAAGTTCTTTCATCTTATTAAGTTTTGCCTCCCTTTTCAACCTTAGTGCTGTCTGAAATCCTTCTTACCCATTGTGCCATTCTTTCAATAGTTCCGGACGCAGTGTGTTGTTGATTTCATCAAGTATCATCCCATCTTCTCAAGCTCATGTTCTATTCCATCCATGTTCAACCAGAGTGCTGCCCGAATTCTTCCTCTCCCATCTTGTTTTAACCGCAGTGGTTTTGAATTCTATCTTGTCCATTAAACTCTTGATTCATGTATTTGTAACCTTCAAGTTCTCGTAATACTCCTTGTTCATCTTTTCTAACGGATTTTTTGCAATCTCGTTCATCTTTGTTGTACTCTTTCTTTTAAATTGCTGAACCTCTCAAGGTTCGTGGTTTCACTCGTTCGTCAAAGTAGCAACTTAGTTTTACATCTTATCTTCCTCTTCCGTTTCTCTCCGGTGCCATCCTAGATCTCGGGACGAGATCCTCTTGTAGTGGTGGAGTGTTGTAACGCCCCGAGACCGACGCTCCAGAAGACTTCCAGCTATTCCGAGTTTTGCCGTGCGATTTATTTTTTGTTTGTTGCATTTCATCATGTCATCTCTTGCATTGCATCATGTCATCATGCCAGCATGTCTTTTAATTTTTAAAACCTCAACTAAATAAATTGCATAGATCTTTTGATCTACTTAAATCGAGAGAATTCACATGGTGATTTCTCTTTATAACATATCCTCCTAATATTTATGGAGCTATTATAAATATTCCATTAGTTTGGAATTAACCGTAACACACTTGCAAAATTCCCATGCCCTTTCTAGTTCAAGTGTGGTCCCCAAACTTTGCCAACAATTCTTACCTCTTTTATCGAGGCTCCTCCTAAATTCTTAACATTTTTGGACTCTTCCAAAATGTTATCCTAGTCCATACCATTCGAATTAAATTCAATGGTTTTGGATTTAAATCTTTCAATCATGCCTCTTTTATTTTCCTGGATCGAGCTCTATTTTGCGAGTTCGGGAAAATAATCCCCATGCACAAAATCTTTCCCTAACCCTCTCTTTCTTTTCCCCTCTCCATTTCTTTTCTGCTAGAAAATTAGAGGGAGAGATAAGAGAGCCAGCCCAGCAGGCCTCTTAGGCCCGACCAACTAAGCCGGCCCATAGGCCCAGCCGCGCCCCGCTGTTAACCCTAGCTACCCCAACCCTCGTCCTCTCGATCTCTCCCGATCTCCTCCCTCACGCCGCCATCTTCCTCTCCTCGTTCCCCTCTGCTGCCACCCACGCACACCCATCGCCCGATCCCCGCCTCCCTCTCATCTCCTCCCTCGCGCTGCCTCCCACAGAGAAAGAGAGATGAGCAGAGCCTCGCGGCCGACCCCCTCGTCGAGGCCATGGCCGCCGCCTCGCGCCTTCTTGCCTCTGCGCCTGGCTCCCTCCTGCCGCCGGCGCCTCTTCCTGGCCGGATCCGCCGCCGGCTCGGCCTCCCTCGAGCGCCAGGACGCATCCTCTGCATCGCTAGCCGCCGACACCGTTCAGATCGGGTCGTCCCCGACCTCCACGGCCCTGGCCTCCTCCCCGTGCCCGAACCTCCATGGCGCCGCCACCCCAAGCTCCGCCACCGGTCGCCTCAACCTCCAGGTCCAACGGCGTCCTTGAGATCTGCATCAGCATCTAGTCTCGTCCCCGACCTCGCCGGGCCTCCACCTCCGCCCTGCGCCTCTGCCCGTCCATGCTGCCCATGAGCCCCGGCTCCCCCTTTGCTCTGTTGCACGCCCATGGCATCTCACCGCTCAAGCCTTGCCTCGGACCCTGCTGCCTTCGGGCGCTATTGGTTTGTTTGGCCATCATGGTCATGCTGCTGCGGACGCCAAGTACGACTACATCACGGTGATACGTGAACGACTACACGGCTACGACAAGTGTACCTCTACATCCTGGAATCGCTAAGTACCGCACCGAAACGCAAGTTCAACAAGGAACCCCGAAGGACTTTGATGCGCCAAGTTCCTCTCCGACACGTGTACAACTACCGTCGCCGTGTACCACTACTTCCACTTCCGTTGCCACATGAACTACTACTTCCCACGACAACCCGTGAACGACTACTTCCTCTACTTTGTACCGAACCCGAACCGCTCCGAAAATGCACGCTTCAAAGGTATAACCGCCGAGACGATGACCCGTGGGAACCCGGTAGTCGGGAGCCCTCGACCATCTCTAGCATGTTCCGCACATCCGCATGCTTCCTTTTTGCACAGGTATCTTCATGAGCTATCGGAACCGATATGTTGCGTGGCACCATTTCTGTTTCACCGCCGTGGCACCCTTTTTGTTCCGCCATGGTGACCAAATGCTTCATAACATGCTCATGTCAACATTTTCTTAAAAATTGCATAAAACGTGAATATGTCATCCGCATCATGATAACAACATTTAAAATGTTTAAAATTGTTGTTTGCGTTAAATTGCTAAATAACATGTGGGGATTTATCGGGATTGTTGTTTCTTGTTTTCGGCCTCACTTAAACTTGCCTAAATAGTTAGCTCAATTATGTTTCACCTTTTGCCATGTTTAACAACATTTATATTGTTGTGTACCTAAACGAGGGCGAACTAAATAACTCGAATGTGGTGCTTCGTCAATATGCAACTCGTTGCATATTGAGCTCCACTTAACTTGTAGTATTGTTTGTTGCACTTTGCCATGCTTCGCCATGCTTTTAAATCGGACATGCATCATACTTGATTGTGCATCATGCCATGTTTATGCTTGTGTGTTTACCATGTTGTTTGTTTCTTTCCGGTGTTGCTTCTTTGTTCCAATAATGTTGCGATTGTGAGGATTCGTTCGACTACTCCCGTTCGTCTTCTTCATGGACTCGTTCTTCTTCCTTGCGGGATTTCAGGCAAGATGACCGTCACCTTGGATCTCATTACTATCATTGCTATGCTAGTTGCTTCGTTCCATCGCTTTGTTGCGCCACCTATCATTTGCTCTTCAAGCCTCCCTATTTGCCATGTCAGCCTCTAACCTTTTCACCCTTCCTAGCAAACCGTTGCTTGGCTTTGTTACCGCTTTTGCTCAGCCCCTCTTATAGCATTGTTAGTTGCAGGTGAAGTTGAAGATTGCTCCATGGTGGGCAGGATTATGTTGGGATATCACAATATCTCTTATATTATTAATGCATCTATATACTTGGTAAAGGGTGGAAGGCTCGGCCTTATGCCTGGTGTTTTGTTCCACTCTTGCCGCCCTAGTTTCCGTCATACCGGTGTTATGTTCCCGGATTTTGCGTTCCTTACGCGGTTGGGTGATTTATGGGACCCCCTTGACAGTTCCCTTTGAATAAAACTCCTCCAGCAAGGCCCAACCTTGGTTTTACCATTTGCCTCACCACCACCTACTTTTCCCTTGGAAGTCGCGCTCTCGAGGGTCATCTTTATATAGCCCCCCCGGGCCAGTGCTTCTCTAAGTGCTGGTCTGAACTAGAGCCCTTTGCAGCGCCCCCTCTGGTAAACTTGAGGTCTGGTTTTAGTTGTACGGATTGCTCATCCGGTGTTGCCCTGAGAACGAGATATGTGCAGCTCATATCGGGATTGTCGGTGCATCGGGCGGTCTTGCTAGTCTTGTTTTACCATTGTCGAAATGTCTTGTAAACTGGGATTCCGAGCCTGATCGGGTCTTCCTGGGAGAAGGTATATCCTTCGTTGATCGTGAGAGCTTATCATGGGCTAAGTTGGGACACCCCTGCAGGGTATAAACTTTCGAAAGCCATGCCCATGGTTATGGGCAGATGGGAATTTGTTAATGTCCGGTTGTAGATAAATTGACACCAGATCCGAATTAAAACGCATCAACCGCGTGTGTAGCCATGATGGTCTCTTTTCGGCGAAGTCCGGGAAGTGAACACGGTTTTTGGGTTATGTCTGACGTAAGTAGGAGTTCAGGATCACTTCTTGATCATTGCTAGCTTCACGACCGTTCCATTTGCTTTCTTCTCGCTCTTATTTGCGTATGTTAGCCACCATATCATGCTTAGTCACTGTTGCAACCTCACCACTTTACCACTTCTTTTCCCTTTAAGCTTTGCTAGTCTTGATACCCATGGTAATGGGATTGCTGAGTCCTCGTGGCTCACAGATTACTACAACAATAGTTGCAGGTACAGGTTATGCGATGTTCATGACGCGAGAGCGATGTTTGCTTGTTTTGGAGTTCTTCTTCTGCTTCTTCTTCGATCACGGGATAGGTTCCAGGTCGGCAGCCTGGGCTAGCAGGGTGGATGTCGTTTGAGCTTCTGTTTGTGTTTCATCCATAGTCGGATGTTGATCTTATGGATGATGTATTGTTGTATTTGTGTGGCATTGTATGCCTTATGTATGTATCCCCATCTATTATGTAATGTTGATGTAATGATATCCACCTTGCAAAAGCATTTCAATATGCGGGTCTATCCTTGGTGGGACCTTCGAGTTCCTTTTGGATAGGGTCGCATATTGGGCGTGACAATACCAACAGGCACGGTTGGGTTACCCACACCCGTATTGATGAGAATCCCAGAATACGGGGACACGATCTCTGCTTTGACAAGACGTACCAAGGAAACCGCCTCGCTAAACACGCTGAGGTGGGACAATAAAACAATTCGAATAAAGGCTTGGCCGTGGCATGATGTCAGGCTGCGGAATACGTGAGCAGAATAGATTTGTTCAAATATTATTCTCTCTATGGTGGTATGTGGAACTTATTTTGCAGAGCCGGACACTATCCTTGTGTTCAAACATCTTCTATGAAGTATTCAGAGGAGGAACCCGCCTTGCAATGCCGAAGACAATTGGCGCGCCGGACTCATCGTCATTGAAGCCTGGTTCAGGGGCTACTGAGGGAGTCCCGGATTGGGGGGTATCCGGATGACCGGACTATGACCTTTGGCCGGACTCCTGGACTATGAAGATACAAGATTGAAGACTGCGTCCCGTGTCCGGATGGGACATTCCTTGGGGTGAAAGGCAAGCTTGGTGATACGGATATGTAGATCTCCTCCCATTGTAACCGACTCTATGTCACCCTAGCCCTCTCCGGTGTCTATATAAACCGGAGGGTTTTGGTCCGTAGGACGAACAACAATCATACCATAGGCTAGCTTCTAGGGTTTAGCCTCTTTGATCTCGTGGTAGATCTACTCTTGTACTACCCATATCATCAATATTAATCAAGTAGGAGTAGGGTTTTACCTCCATCGAGAGGGCCCGAACCTGGGTAAAAACATCGTGTCCCATGTCTCCTGTTACCATCCGCCTAGACGCACAGTTCGGGACCCCCTACCCGAGATCCGCCGGTTTTGACACCGACACTCCCCATGAACGCGACGATGACGTTGTTTCTCCGTTCCGACCCAGCCATGTACACGAGTCCTGGCCGTACGTATGCGCGAGTAGGCATTCAAGACCCCGCTCATATGTACACATACGTGGCCGTATTTTCTTTCTTTCACCTTGGCCGTTGTACGTACGTGTACATGCTACGTGCGCGCCTCTACTACGACACGTGCGCGCCTCTACTACGACACGTGCGCGCCTCTACATGCACCAGTATGTACGTACACGTTCACGACCAGAATGAAAACGCTACGTACGCTTCGACCAGGTGGGTCTCGACTGTCAGGCACTTCCTTGCGTGCGAAGATGTAGCTGGTGGGTCCCAGCAGTCAAGGGGGCGAACCGTTTTTTTGGACGCACTTCCTTGCATGGGAAGATGTAGCTGGTGGGTCCCACCAGTCAGGGGGAAATGTTTTTTTTTGCAAAATACAATGGCCCGTCCGGTGGGTCCCAGCTATCACGTGGAGGAATCATTATTTTCCACGTAATAAGGAGGCACTTCCTTGCTGCGGCCGTGGACCCAGCTGTCAGCCTCTCCACGTACAGTCCACGTCCGATGGAAGTCGTTCCTTGACCATGTTGACCACGCCACGTCGAGAGCACCACGGCGGTGGACGACGGCGAGGCCTAGGAAGGGGAAGACGGGGAGCCGGGGAAGACGCGGCAGCGGAAGCCCGCGCGGAGAGGAGTACGAGGGTTCACTGGTTCGACTGCGGTGTGAGGCTGCCATCGCCGCAGGGCCTGGCCGGTAGTGGGAATAGTAGGGGGCGGTGAGGCCTCCATGGCAGCACAGCCGGCCATGGGAGGCAGGAGCGTGCGACACGACCGGTGCTGCTTTGGGCGGCTGGAGCAAGAAAACCAGAGGTTGAAGAAGCACTACGACCGTTGGATGGACATCGTACGGTCATAAGAGCTAGAATCGTTCATATTGACTAAAGTTGACAAAGGTCCCCATCCCAGTCAACTTAGTAGGCCCACAAGTCAGCCTCCCACCATGGTGGGTCCTAGCTAGCAGGGGGAGTATTCATTTTTTTGTGCATAATAAGGAGGCACTTCCG
>NC_041391.1:529163905-529180928 GCF_002162155.2 Triticum dicoccoides | reverse complement strand
GTCCCAGCAGTCACGGGGGAAACATTTTTTCGAGAAATAAGGTGGCCCATCCGATGGGTCCCTGCTATCAGGTGTAGTAATAATTATTTTGCGCGTAATAAGGAGGCACTTCCTTGCGGGCGCCTGGACCCAGCTATCAGCCTCTCCACGTACAGTACTCTTCCGATGGAAGTCGGTAGTTGACCATGTTGACCATGCCGCACCGGGAGCACTAGGGCGGTGGACGATGGCAAGGCCTAGGACGGGGACGACGCGGAGCTGGGGAAGACGCAGCAGTGGAAGCCCGTGCGGAGAGGAGTATGAGGGTTCACTGGTTCGGCTACGGTGTGAGGCTGCTGTCGCCGCAGAATAACATGGGGTGTGGGTGAGTAGGGGGATGGCCTGGCCAGCGGTGGGAGTAATATGGGGCGGTGAGGTCTCCGCGGCATCACAGCCGCCCACGGGAGGCAGGAGCACGCGACATGACCGGCGCTGCTTTGGGCGGCTGGATCAAGAAGACCAGAGGTTAAAGAATCACTACGGCCGTTGGATGGACATCGTACGATCACTGCAGCTAGAATCGTTTATATTGACTAAGTTGACAAAGGCCTTGGTACGCGTCAACTTAGTAGGCCCACAACTCGGATTTGGTAGAGAACATATAGCCCATTTGCGATTCGTAAGAATATACAACCCATTTTTTAATTCTAATGGAATTTACTACAGCCCATTTACAATTTGTTAAAAGTACAGCCCAACTTCTAGCTAGGACAACGATCAATAATTTCAAACAATCGCTCAAAAGAGAATTCAAAAAAAATTCCCACATTTTGATGGGATCCGAAATATTTTTATTCGAAATTTCTAGTCAGGTTAAATATAATTTCAAAATAAAGTTGTATTACGTTAAAATCCAACGAAATATTGTGCGCGCAACAAGTAATGAAATTAATATTTCCAAATTCCAAAAATAATATATTTTTTAAACTAATTACGTGTTTGGTGCATAGTTACTGCCCAGTTATTATAATTACATCCCATTTATTATTTCTTCAAGTCCATTTTCTTGTTAAGCCTAATGCATACCTCTTATGAAAGTTTGCAGCCCAGCGGGATGGAGAATAACAAGTTGACCCGGATATTGTGTACAACTATCGGCCCAGTTGCATTGCTGATGTTGAAAAAAAGGCCTGTGTATTACAGTACAACCTAACATGGTTACTCATCCCACATTCAGCGACACCGGAAAGGCCCAAACAAGGCTTCTGTACAACTTTTTGAAGTCACTAAACTCAATTAATAACTTAAGAAAAAAGTTAGATTACAGTGGAACCTAATTAAAAGCTGTCACGAGCAAATAAATAATTCAACGGGTCCCACTTGTGCGTGTGCGCGCGTGCGTGTGTGTGCGCGCGCGTGTGTGTGTGTGTGTGTGTGTGTGTGTGAGAGAGAGAGAGAGAGAGAGAGAGATAGAGACCCATTGGTCGATGCTCGTAAATACATCTTTCAGCCATATGCATTGATGATGCTTAGTAAAAACTTATATAGTTGACACAATCATATAGAACATCATGGCACACTGAACTTGCATACAAAAATTTGACGCAGGCGGCACAATCAGGATGGAAGCAGTGGATCGCTACGGGAAGGGCTATCTTGAAACCAACAAAGTCGTACATAACGGTTCATCGTCTTTATCAATGACAGTGAAATATTTTGAATGTTGTGCAAAGGAAACAGACAGACAACACAATAAGTTCTACTAGCACATTAAGTTGACGTACAACCCTTTCTAAAAAAAGTTCAGGTATAAAATTAGAACAGGTCATAATCAAATGTACTGGCATATCAGTGCTTCACACCCATAGCTCGGATTTAACTAGTATCTGACAAGATTCAGTTGTTACCTCAAATTAGAGCACATCTAGGCAGACAGCCCTGCCTCTTCTCCCAAAGAAGCAGTGGACTCCGCCGCGCGATGGAGTAGTCCCTATGCCATCCATTGTTCCGAGCAACACGGGGAAAGTCTGACGTTGACTCCTGTAATGGACGTCGTCGACAAACCCTGGCACCAGCGGCGGTGGCAGGACTTTGATTGATGGATTGACCACTTCTTTGACATGCACGAACACTCGATACAGGTACATCCCTAACGTGGTCTACGGCGGCCTTAGTGGCGACGAATAGTACAACCCCGGTTCCTTCACCGATATCTCAACACCAATCACCTTTGCTATGGTGGATGGCTTCTTCATCCATGCCATAACCGTCAGAGCCCGGCTGTCTGGAGGAACAAACATACTTACGAGCTCACCTCCAAGGTCGTTGATAAGCTCGTTCATGGACTCGCTGTTCCAAGCACGTCGAGGCATGCCCTGGAAGGTAAGCTTTGTTAAAAACTCAAGCTCAGAGGGCACCGAGCCCTATCCTGGGTGCCACCAATCAAAGCTCACCAGCGTGCCATCATAGAACAAACGCCGGGAAGATGCAGTCGAACGTTGTCCGGAACCTGACGAAGAAATCAGCCGGTGGCGGACAGACTTCGACGAGAAAGTCACTTATTTGGATGCCGTGTGCAATGCCAAGAGCTTTGACAAGGTCATCCGGCGAGAAGGGAGGCCGGTTGCCATTGATGGTTACCATCAACACTTTACCGGCAAACTAGTCGTCAAGCGCCTCCATGCCACTATTGAGCGACAGCATGCAGCGACCGAAGGCAGGACGGACCTCGGGATCTTCGACTCGGAGATCCGTGTTGACCGGCGACATGATAGTACGCTTGAGTACAGGGAGTACATGAGGGGGATTTGTGGGAACTAGAGTAGGAATCGAGATTCCAGAGGTGGGGGAGGGGCGGGAGACTGGGGATGAAAAGGTAGCATGAATTTAGAGCACACGCGAATATGCTCTCGGCGCGCAAGCGCACGAAAACACCGGTGGCGCCCACATGTTGACCTAAGAGTCCTTATTCTTTCTTTTTTGGAGAGCCCGGCCTTTTTTTTCCAGGATCTTTTGAGAGCCCGGCCTGAGAGTCATAATTGACCCGTTTGGCATTGCATTACTACTCGGCCCATATTCAACGACACCTCACTGGCCCAAACAAGTGTACATCATCGAAAATACACTGAGCTCAAATTATATAACTTGAAAAAAGGAGATATACTCTGAACACTGGAGAATGGTGATGCCCTCATTTAGCCCACCAGTAGTTCGAGACAATAAACAGTTCGAAACAACGATATATACAACATTCAAACACTGACTAGTGACTACTACTGACATAAACAACAAGACATGATAGTTCATAAGAAGTCTTGCTACACCACCAAAACACACCCATCTGCAGCACTCAGACTCTCGTGATCCAGACGAGAATGGCATTCTAAACAGAAGCAACTATTACATAGTAAGAGTTACATAGACGAGGATGACCAAATGACAAGTAATATGCATAACAAAAGAAAGAACTACCCATCCAGAACCAGCAACAAAGACAACAAAGTCATTCGAAGAGATGATCCAACACCATCATAATTTGCAGCCCCGCTTCAGCGACCAGTGATCTGGAGACACCAGTACTCCACCCTTTCGATGCAACAACCCAATTACCTATCAACCTGAAGGCTTGAACCACATCACCGCCTGTCGTAATTGAGACATCCAAGGATCAAAGTTAATCCGGATGCCTTTTTCATTCTCACCTTCTTTTGGCTGCAGGCTGTATCATTGACAATCAGGGGAGTTTGCTCCCAAACTCCTAGGGCTCGGCGTGTAGACACATTTTTCCATAGCAAACAGAGCCTCTCTGCCATCAAGGTCCTTGCCAACGGTGATCTCCTGGTTAGTCGGATAATTGAGTCCGAGAAACAGAGAGTGTGAACCAAGGCTGTTTACCCGCCTCCAACTAAAATATCCTAAAGGCCCCAACAAGCTGGTATCCTGCTCATAGACGTAACAACCACTGTCCGGATACTCACGTACTACACGGTGCTTGTATACAGTGGGGTTTTTGCAATATAACTTTTCCGGCTCATGTGTCCGAATGATCATCAGTCTTTTGCCATCGTCTGATCGAGCGAGGAACCAGTTGTGCTTCCCTGTTTTTGGCAAAGGTGGTGTGATTACAAAGGGCAGTAACTATAGGGACACTGCATCATATCAAAAAGGACATGCATTGTAAATGTAAGATCAGCATTGTTCAGAGTATGAGTAGGATAATGCAAGAAACAGCATTGATATGTCCCTGTTGGAACTGGGAGGAAAATACAGGGAAATGTATACTGGGTTCAAAAATATAGAAGTGCCATGCATGGTTATACTCATGTTATCTCGCAATCGATTCTTCACAGGAAACTACCATGTCATGCATGTTATGTAATCATGTTCTGTCCTCACAAACAAATTCTTCAAGGTAACTAACAGACCATGCATTGTTATATACTCATGTTCTGTGGGCAAAAAATTTGTGAGGATATTATTCTAGCCATTGATTGCTGAAGGGCGAATATAGGTATGTACACATGGTAAGCATTGCAGGATTTCACTACTTCCAAATATAGAGTTCTCCATATGCACATTTACTTCCCTAATGTATGGTTAGATGAAACCAACAGTGTGGTGCATGTTTCTACATCATGAAAATGAGGAAACTAACATGGCCATTGATACACACTCATATTTAGTAGTAGTATACTGTAGTATAGATTACTGTAAAATAAGGATAATATCCATATATTCCTAACCGTTTGATTATTCAGGGTACAAATTGGCTGTAATGACATGGTCACAATCGCATGAATTAACTCATTCCAAATATAGCTGATTTAAGGCATCTCTAATACATTTCCATAGGTCTACTCAAATTCTGCTCAAACAGGGATATGCCAATCATCACAAAAAGTTCAAACAATGTCATGGCATCATCATTAACATGAGATGGAAACAACTTAAACGCGCCGTCCCAGCAATACGTGGTGCCATCTGCTTTGTCGATCATGTAGAAGATGCCATTGTGTTCAATAGCATCACAAAAGTGTGTATCAGCTTTGACGATGATCCACTGCGAGCTAGGTTCTCTCCAGCTAAAGAAGGCACCGGCGTAAAGATAGGTGAGTCCACGGTCGAACAAGGCAATTAGCTTGAAGTCTGTGTAATTAGCATGTCGTGTGGGAACTTGGCAGATTACAATCTTCTGCAAAACAAGGCCATCCAACTGACGTGGTAATCTAGATGACTTGGAGCGCGATGGTAATACTCTATATAGTCCAACAGAGGAAGGATAATCTCATGGAGGTCTGGAAGTTCAGGAGCACCAACTTTTTACCGTCTTCTCTGAAGGCAGCCATCCAGTGGGAGTTCATGCCAACCCAGTACATACCTGCCAAGAAGTTTCGGGCGATGGTGATCGGATCAATGTCGAGGGAAATGATGTACGGCGACCCACTACATACCTGTAAAGAAGTTTCGGCTAATGGAGATTGGATTGAAGTTGAGGGGCATCATGTATGCCTCCTTATCATGGTGAGCCAATCTCGCAAGACCAGATAGCAGCAAGTAGGGTGTCTTGAAAAGCTTAGGCCTCGCTTCGACGATGGCCATGTGCATGTCCCTCGAGCATGCGGCCAGCCGCAGGGCGCTCAACATATCCATACACAAACAATAGAGGTCGAGGATGTCACTAGGGAGATTGCTCCAATCGCGGCTCATATGGATGTTGTGCGGTTCGCGTTCGGCCATGGTGGAGTTTGAAAGGTGGGGTTTTTTGGGGGCTTAATCTACGGGGGAGAAGGATATCGGTGCTGGAGCGGCTAGCGAGGGAATAGTGGTACTGGGGGAGGCGAGTGAGGCGATGGTACATGGGGGCACAGTGATATGGAGACGAAGACGGAGAAGGAGATGGAGATGGAGTGGTGCTATGGGAGCGGAGAGGGAGACGAGGCGAGGCGCCAATGTGTTGTACAGCGGCGGTGACAAACTACATAGTGCACAGGGTGAGGCTGACTTTGGTAACCCGAACACGCCGCCTGGACTAGTGTCAGGCGCAGGGTGTTGTCACTTCACTGTGAGGACCGGATGAATAGTATTGTGACCATCAAGTGTACCACAGTTGTACTACTACTACTACTACTACTACTACTACTACTAGTAGTAGGAACATGAGTACTCCAGTATTGTATAGCGGAAATAGGTCTCCCGTGCTAGCATGCCTGTTCACTTCATCGTTCATGTATCATCCATATTGTGAGCAGAACCAAATTCTCGTGCATGCCCAATCAACGCCCTGCCGTGATGCATGCAGTGGTCATTCTGGTGCATCAAGGACGCTGATAAGAGGAAAAATGGAAAGGTAGAACACGGCAGCAGAGGAAGAGAACGCTGGCTAACGAGGCTGGGAGGGGATCGAGCAGTAACGCTCCACGCCTAAAGGTTTTGGGAAAACCTGATTTTCATAATGTGACTTATACTCACCTAAACGGAGGGAGTATTCCTTAATTAGAGAATGTTGTGTCTCCCACTCACGCGCTCAAAAAAAGCTACGACACATTTTTTTATCTGTTTACATAGGTCCCACCTATCAGGAAGGATGGGCACGTACATGAACAGGTACGACTCATCAGTCTACCCGCATAGCCTTTTCGTTTAGTTTACCTAGCCGTCTAATCAACTGCCTGCACGCCACTTCTCCCATTTACTTCTCCATTGGGTGCGGATTCTCCTTGGCTTCTTCACCTCCCCTTCGTCTTCATTTGCATCCAAACCCCACTGCATTCACATTGTTTTAACCTCTTTAAATAATCATCTACTACTTCAGTTAGACTAGCCATCTAATCCTAATTCTCCAAACCATAGCCCTCCGTTCTAGTGGTTCCAAATGGCGAAAGAGATCGAGATGCAGGTTTTTAGCGTCCAACATGTCCTCGTCGAATGCTCGATGCGCATAGTTGCCACCGTCACCTTCCACCCAAGGGTTGTTCGGTAGTGGATCAACAATGTATCCAACTCCCTCGAAAAGGTAGAGATGAGGGTCATCGGTCTCGACGCAGAGTACACGGAGCGTGCCCCTGGGAAGATCCAGCGCGCCACCGTCCTTCAGCTATGCCTCGAAGATGATGTTTTGGTGTACCACATCATACACTCGCCCTCCATACCAGGTGAGCTTCACAATTTCTTGTCTCGGGAGGATGTATACTTCTGTGGGGCAGCCATCGAAGGGGACAAACAGAAGCTGGAGCCGTACAACCTTGATTTGAAAAGCATCGCTGACCTACAAACCAGGATCAAAATTCCTGTAGAAGATTGTGATAAACAGACACCATCCCTATTCGACGCGGCAAATTTTGTGCTCGGTACAAATCTTCAGAAGGGTGACGAGACGGTGGCATTAAGGTCATCTGGATGGGAGAATTATCCCTTGACGTACGGGCGGATAAAATATGCTGCCCTCGATGCCCGTGTGATCTTCGAGATAGCTGCAAGGTCCACAGAGCTTGTTGCGAAGCCGTCTCCCATAGAGAATGAGAACAAGAAGAAGAAGAAGAAGAAGAAGAAGAAGAAGAAGAAGAAGAAGAAGAAGAAGAAGAAGAAGAAGAAGAAAAGGCTGCACCAGCAGGAGGGCATTATGGATGGATGAACTGTTTCCTCTCTTGTAAAAAATTATTCCCTCTCGGTGTATATTGATATAGATGGACTATTTCGATGGTGTGCATGTCTTTGGAATAGAGTAGTAGCGTGGGTCCGCTTGACTATAAGGAACTATTTATCCGCATATATAGCTTTCTCCGCTACTCCTTCTAGTGATCGGTATGCAGTGCATGTGTCCGTAGACAAGACAGCTTGTCCATGGAAGTTCAACTATGGCGACATCACATTTCATCTCACGATTCTCACGACGCCTCTCCAACCCACGACACCACGCCCCCCGTTGTCGCCTCACCCCTCTCGGCCGCACCGCCCCCCTACCTTTGTGTGCATGACATGTGGGCCACCTAAAATGCGGTGAGCATCAAGTTTCTACCACAGCCTCACGCGATTCCCGCGACACCGCTCGAACCCATGACACCACACGTCCCCCGACCTGCGGCTCACCCCTCTTGGCCCCACTGCCCCTCTGCCTTCAGGAGCATTACATGTGGACCAGTCACCTATCGGGTCCACATGTTATTGACTCAAAGGCGCTAAAGCTCAGTCCCGACGGCACTGAGAGGGAAATGTGACTCCTGCGCTAGGGCTTGTGGTGCTCCCGCAGCATGAACTCGTGCCAAACTCGAGATTTGTTTCTTTACTATACATGCACGCAATGATTTAATGGACTTTATAATCTCAACATGTGATGGGGAGCTCTAAATTTGAATTTGAAACTTATAAAACGAAAAGATTCAAAACAAATAAACTGGGAGAGAGGGAGTATATTGTAGGATGTGTCCCATACAAAATAAGTCCCCTAGTTTGTCACTGCGGAGATGCGGTTAGAAAGGAGCACAACATCTTCCTACTCGTACGGCAACAAATCGGCCGCAGACAGCATGGTCTGCCTTTGACCGCCATGTGCAAGGTTCGTGCTATCTTATTCAATCTCACCGTGGTTCCATCGTACCAATTCATGCGGTGGCCCGTTGCATGGCTGATCCCAAAGTTGGACAAAGGTTCTACGGGAATGGTGTCACCGTTGTAAATGTTGTGCAAATTGATGTTGGTACCCTCCCATACATATGCAAGCCAATCTCCACTTGCACCAAGCCTAACCTGTGAAACAGTGGGCAGGGGGAGAATTTGGAAATGGACACGGAAGTAGTCTTTAGAATGCATTTACTACGTGATCAAACTCATCTTACCTGCTCATCGGAGGAAATCCGAGTGCCCCTCAACGTCGGCATCTCAAGGGGCGTCAACTTGCAACTACGGCCACGCCGCGCTGGAGAGACCCCCAAGGAAATATCCTCGTGCGTTCCACGGAACATCAAGATGCATTTGTATGAGTAGTTTATCTTGTGAGAGAAAAGGATGAACGAGGGAAAGCCCCTAGAGATAGAGATGGACACTACTACTACCAATGTGCTGGCCCGTGCGTTTCAATGGATCCAAAGTAGTAGAATAGTACTTGTTCACGTGCTTGAAATATAAACACTCTAGTTTTGATATACATGTATCAGTAGACATGACAGCTTGTCCATGGAAGTTGAACCACGGCGACCATCACGTTTCTTGTTTCTACCACTGCCACACCCACACGCGATTCCCACGACGCTGCTCCAACCCACGGCATGACGTCCCCAGACGAGGACATGGATCCTCTGATGTGGCTATCACTACCTTGCCCTGCCTTTCCTTCACTGACAGGTGGGACCCACGCTTATGGGTCCCACATGTCAGTGACAGAATGGTAGGATTGTTCGCGTCAGGGGATCCTCATCCCCCCGACGTGCCCCTCATCCCTCTCGGCCCCACCGCTCCTCTGCCTTTGTGTGCATGACAAGCGGGCCAGCTGAACTGCGGCGACCATCAACTTTCTACTGCAGACACACCCGATTGGACGCGGTTTGCCTGCTCCGCTGCTGTGCTCCGATCCGTACTCCCGCGCCATCAAATTTTCATCTAGCAGTTGTGACACATTTCATCCCGGGCATCAATCCTCAGCTAGAGTACTTATGTACTATAGGTAGTACCCGCCGGTGTGGCCATCTACGCCTCGTAATGCCCCGACGCCCAGCTGTGGCACCCTCGCCACGGCCATGCCACCACCGGCCGGTTCTTCTCGAATGAGTGAGTCACGAACCACGCCAACACCATGAGAATGACATGTGGGCCAGCCACATTTAAGGTACGCATGTCATTGACTCATAGGCCGGGCACTAAGCCACTGAAGTTTGGTCCCGTGGGCCCCGAGTGGGAAATGTAACTCCTGCGGTAGGCCTTGTGGTGCTCCCGCAGTACGAGCTCGTGCCAAAACTGAAATTTGTTTCTTACTACTACCAACTAGTACTAGTAAAGTACACGTGCATTGCATGCATGAGATTCTGGTGGTTTGTGCATTATGCTTCTACATGTGGAGTTTTCTGGATTCTAACATGTGGCAAAATCTGGTGGAATGTAAGGTTAGGCAAGTTTGATTAACTTAGGTGAGTCTTTGGTTCAAGCCACACCTTAGGCAAGCCACACTAAGGCCCCACATGACATACACACAAAAAATGTGGCAAGATTCCCTTAGGCTTGCCAACTTGTGGCTCTCATTTTGAAGAACTAGTAACTTTGCCTAAGCTTGGTTGTGGCAAAGTTAGTCATGAATTAAGTTCAACCATGGAGTCTTCTAGATTATACATGTGGCAGAATCTGGTGGATGATATCCAACGGCCAGTAGTGCTCGGGTTTGCCATCTTTGTACCGTCGGATTGGCTTCATCCAACGACCAACTTTCAAAGTTTTTCACACACTATATAGGGGGTATAGATATAGATGTGCCAGTCCGTTGCAATGGATCCAAAGTATATCTATTTAGTGGAGTGCACTCTAAACACATTATCTATTTATTTTTTCTAACCTTTCGTAGCCATGCAACCAAGCCACATAAGTTTCATGGATGCCCCCCATATCATATTATTCATACTATGTTGATTGAAAAAAAAGATAAATCACCCAAAACAAGATCTTCCCGTTTTTTGTTCCTACGATGTTATGCCGTGCACATACCTACTAGTTGTATAGTGGTAGTACTAGTAATATAGTTAGGAGTACAAACTTGGTACTAGTAGGAGTAGTACTAGTACGGAATGCTCCTACTCTATCAATGAGCCCCATCTGACACCAAATTTCTTGGCTTCCGTTCTACAGCTAGATCTTCCCCTCATTTCTGTTTTCCAACCCGGCGGCGGGCAGGGTGTCGGTTTGCTCAACGGTGGTCCCACATGAAAGTGAAAATGCTAGGCAACACGCCTTCCCTAAGCTATGTGTCGTGCCGGACGGGCCGTGGAGTACTCCTGATTCCCGGGCGTGTGGGGGTGCGACGCGAACGTGGCGGGCCTTTTCCTTTTACTAGCAATGTGCCCATTCGTTGCGATGGATCCAAAGTAGTAGATTAGTAGTATTTGTTCACAAACTTGAAAGAAATCACTATTGTTTTGATATACTCCTAATATATTACTCCCTCTGTACCTAAATATTTGTCTTTTTTGAGATTTCAAATGGACTGTCACATACGGATTATATAGACATATTCTAGTGTTTCTAGCAAGATTCCCGCGCGTTGCACGAAGTTGATGGAAAAGGTAAGCACAACTTATAAATTGATGGATGGAGTACTGGTTACAGTGATGCATATAATTAAGCAAAGGGATCGCACATGTCGGTATTGACTGGAACGAGAATACAACAGCACAATAAGAATTAAGGCCATGATGATGTGATCACAGTGGTGGTTACATAAGGCAAGAAGAAAGATGGATCCATGAACGTACGACCTACTCCTCCTCAACTTAGTGCGCCGGGCCACCGATCGGTGGCTTTTGTGGTGAGGTCGAGGTGCTTCTCAGCAAAGGCATCCAAGGCTTCCAGCCGGTTGAGGAAGGCCAACGTCGTAGCATCGTCACTGGCCTTGTAGATACCTATGTACATGATTTGCTCGTACACGTGGATGTGTAGGTCGACGAATTCTTGCAGGGTGAGGCACCTCACGGAGAGCGCGACCTCCAGGTGGACATTCTTTGTGGCGTCGGCAGGCAGTCGCAGGGCCACCAGTGCTTGAAGGTTCCGGCCATGGAGGCCGATTAGGGTGGCAGGAAATGAGGAGCCCAGGCGCGTGGGCTGGAGGAGTACGGCGATGTCGTCCGCGAGCTTCTTGAGGATGATGAACTTGTTGCTGGTGGCAACGATCATCTGGTCCAACTGAGAGTCGTAGTTGGCGTCGACGGCGGCCATCCACCAGCCGGTCTCCAACACCGTCTGGAGACGATCCTCGGCGCCATGCCGCAGGCCGGCGTTGTGGACCATCTGGCGCAACCACTAGCCGCTCACGCGCATCGCTGCCATTGGTTTGGGTGAGCTCTTTTGCGCTTAGTGTAGGTGCTTAGGCAAATGCTTAGGTGCGTACGATGTGGTAGATGCATTGGAATGGAGGGCGCCTTTATATGAGGGCAATGAGGGCAAACTGCGTTGCATTCACATCGTGCAACCTCTTTTCCCAGACCTCCTCCCATTACTTCCCTCATGCATTAATTGAAGGAGGATGCATTGGCCATTCAACATATCAGGAACCGCTACTCCCTCCCTCGTCTGCATTAAAGCCGTATCAGGAACTGCACCGCCCGCTGTCAAATCGAATACTCCCTCCATCTAGGTGAGTATTAAGTCATCTTACAAAAACCAAATAGTAAACACATAGGCGTGGTGCATTAACTCTCACGTTGTTTCTTATTTTTTGACATAAATAGAGGAATCAACCAATAAGAGATGTGGGGCTTGTATGCTTTTAATGACTTGAGACTATCAAACATGACATGCAGTGGTCAGTTCGTTGCACAAGAACAAATACAACCCACGTCAGCACACACGCATCTTATAGCATCACAACCAATGGTTATAAAAGATGAATGAGACCAAATTATATCTCATTTAGATGAGTTCTAGCCAAACTTTATTAATAATACTTTGTACTCCTGCGCCATGTATCATATATTAGTATGTAGTACTTTATTTATTGCCATGTATGACACATAGTACTCAACTCTCTCTCTTTCTTCATTTAATTCTATGATACCTCATCAAAATTGCCTAGTTGGCATGCATGATATAGCTATGATACTACCATTACAACCAGCCTTAGCAAATACTAAACATTAAGTTCTCTCGTTTTCCTCTCCACCTTGGTCACCTAGACAAAGGGAGTATACTATGCGAGCTTTTCCTGTGCGGTAGGCGGGGCAGTTCCGCCTAGTCGGTTCGATAGAGACACGAAAAGACGAGGGAGTAGGCTACTGCAAACATAGGGTTGTGTGATTTGACAGCGAGTTACTGCTGGACAGGTGGGGCCCTGTGATTTGACTTGCCATTATCATTTTAACTGCGGCGCTACGACTGGCGTGAGTCTCCAGATTCCTGACCACCTCCATACAGGTGCCTCTCCCAATGCTCCACCATGTAGACTATAGTAGAGGCTGGCTCTTGCATGAGAGCCCACTTCTCCACTTTTTCCTTGCCTCTATTTCCTCCACATATGCAAAATGCCATGTAAAGCGCACTATTGTACTTAATTGCTCCTACAGGTGCCAAGCTTGCCACATAGGCATAAAGTCTGATGTGGCAAGTTAATCAAGAAGAGAGAGACTAGTTTGGTGACCCAAGGAAGAAACGGTGCTAAGCGCATGTACCTAGGTGAAAAGACAATTTTGAGTCTATAGCTAATTAAATGAAGCAAACTTAGCAACAAAAAACTAATAGGCACACCATTTCATTGGAAGAGGTCACTCCTTGGTAGATGCAATAAATACTAGTACTCCCTGTGTCCCATAATATAAGAACGTTTTTGGCACTACACTAGTGTCAAAAACGTTCTTATATTATGGGACGGAGGGAGTACGAAGAAAGAGATAGAGAGAAGTAAAAAAATAAATACACTTATAGCCAACCTTATAGCTAACCTTGTTGTAGTATGAGTGACTAAGTGATGACTATGTATGACATGCCAACATCAGATAGCCTAACGCACTGTGTTAAATCTCCAAGGGCGCGACCGCGCGTGCGACACGATGGTCGTGGTAGGCGCGACCATGATACGGGCTGCTGGCAGCCCTTGGATCTGAGATCAAACGGTCACATGCTAAATTACTGAAAATTTGCATAATAACCCTCCAGGTTAGGATATTAACCCATAGGTCTAGAATCATGCCATGCAACCGTTCCATCTCAGATGCAAGGGCTCTCGGAAGCCCGTATCATGGGAGAATGGAAAGCCACTCTGAGTAAGGTGACAGTGTCATTGCTCATGGTGGTTCTAAAGTAGTGTATACCGGATTAGTTGCAAAATTTAATTTCAGGTGTGCTTAGTTTAATTTGAGGGGTATGTTGTGCTGAGCCCCCAGCAGAACTATGTTATGTTTTTTCTCGTTACTTTAACTCTTCAGTACGTACGTACTAGTATTTCTTACATTTTGTCTTTTAGTCGGTATAGTACTTCCATTCGTTTCTTCACATTATATACGTACAATAAATATGGCCAACATCATATAGCCAACAGTTTAGTTGTCAAAGAATTTCAGGGTGCTTTGTTTTGTCAAAAAATCCCAGGGTCCTTAGTTTTATTTGAGGGGTGGGTTGTGCACTTGTGCTGGACACCATTATTGTGACAAGCCTTTTTAATAGTACTATATGCATAATTTGGCGACGAGCGCTCTCTATATATACCATCTCTTTTTTAATTTCAAGTTTTGCTCTATGGCGTAATCCATCGATACTACTACTGTACAAAAGTGGAGTATATACATTTTTTTAAAGGCTAGAGTGTGGGGCAGTCTAGCTCGGTCGGTTTCACGAGAGGCGAGGGCCTTTATGATCTGATGGCTCATTACTGCTGTCAAATCGAATAGTACTGCACCGCCCGCTGCACGCCTGGCGCCTCCATTAAACCCCTCCGTTAAACCCGCATGCAAACCGAGAATCCTACTCCGGCCACACATCCGTTCATGAGCGAGCCGGAATTAAACACAACACCGGCCGACCTCCTCCCGTCCGCCCTCAGTTTAAACGAGGCCAGACGCCGGCCAAGCTCCTACCGTCCGCCCTATATTTACATGAGGCTAGATAGAGAGCGGGCAAGAATCGCACCCCTCCGCCGCTCCCCCATCTCCTCCTTCACCATTTTCTCCAATCTTCTGATGGCTTCCGATGAGCCGTTCTCCGGCATATTACCCGGCTGGGTGGCCCACCGAGCCCTCCGGATACGGGCGAGGCCGCTCGGTGCTTCACCAACCTCGCTTGGCCCGATGGAGCCAGTTGCCGCCCCAAGCAGGCGCTGGTTCAGCAACTCGCCGCTCCAGTTCAGCTTGATGAGGAGTGGCGAGTTGCTCCACGCCGGCATGGCGGCGAGCACGCCGGTACGGGCGTCGTTGCTGTCGCATCGTACCGCACCACCAGTGTCTGTGGTGGCCGCGCCTCCCGTGTCTGTGGGCGCGCCTCCCGTGCCTGCGGCAATATCATGCAGGCAGAGAGAGAAGCCGGGTGCATGGAGAGCGAAGAGTCGATGGCCAGCTTCTCCGTGTCCGCCGCCATCATCTAGGAGAAGTAGAACACGGGAGGCCACCGCCGCCATGAAGGCCACCGCCGAGGCGACGACCGCGGATTCAGGTGGTTTCTTTTCTTCTTCGTCTCTTCCGAGGACCTTCGTCAACCCCGCAAGTGTCTGACGGACATGAGGAAGACAAAGGGATCCGCGGGCGGCCATTTAGAACTAAAATAAGTCTAGATACATCCATTTCTAGGATAAGTATTTCCGGATGGAGGGAGTATTAATTATAAAAGAGAGCCGAATTGGCACCTCTTAGTTCATGTAAATGTAATGAAATCCATCATGTTTATATTAAGATCCGGCTTTTTTATACGAAATCCTTCATGCTTATATGAAATCAGTCCGTGTTTGCACGAATTTTATCTGGTTGGTTAGAGTTGTAAAAATGTATGCCGCTGGCATTTGATGTCGTCCTCCGCGGAAGGAAGCGGGAGGAAATTTTCCGGCTGCCGTTGGAGATGCTCTTTATGCTGGAAATAATAGTGACATCCAATCCATTTGAGTTAATTGCCTGTATGATTGTCCCACTATAAAAAGTTAATTGCATGTACAGTGTACACGTGACTTGCAGGGTGGCTACAGCTTCGTACAGAAAGTTAAAAAGAAACAAGTCCATCCTTAATCTTGTATTCTAAGTACTCTGTGGGTTCCACTATCAGTATAGTAGCAAAATAAGTATATATTAAATAAGCAGAGTAATATATAATATAAAAATCTAAAGTTAAAAGACAGAAATCGAACTCATGTCATCGCGTTGCGAGCATCCGACGCTAACCAGCCCAACACATTTTTGTTGTAGACCATGCTGGAGATATATCTCCATGTCTACTCTTATATATACTCCATTCGTTCCTAAATATTTGTCTTTTTCAGATTTCAAATGGACTACCACATACGGATGTGTATGTAGACATATTTTAGAGTGTAGATTCACTCATTTTGCTCCATATGTCTTTTCAGGAAGGGGTCCGATTTGTCCTTGATTTATTTATGAGGTATCCAGATGGCACTGCACCGCCAAGAAAAGAGGGTAACATCAAAATTATGGACTACTTTTTTGAGTATGTTGGTAAGGTCCGGTCATAGTCACTTGTTGAAATCTCTAAAAAGACAAATACTCCCTCCGTCCGGAAATACTTGTCATCAAAATGGATAAAAGGAAATGTATCTAGACGTATTTTAGTTTTAGATACATCTCTTTTTATCCATTTTGATGACAAGTATTTTCGGACGGAGGGAGTAGAAAACAGAGTTGGTGATGATGGTGCGCGTGCCATCCTGCAATATAGGCCGTCACATTTATATCTAACGGATAGGAAAGAAACTATGGCAATTTTGCAAAAATATACCCACACGTCTCTCCATGTTCGCAAATAAGGCCTTCCCTCGTTCAGCCTTTTCTCTCACAAGATAAACTACTCATACAAATGCATCTTGATGTTCCGTGCAACGCATGGGCAGCTAGCTAATTTCTTTTAAAATAGTTGCTGCGATAATTGGGTTGAAGTGATATATTTTATGTCTGCCCCGAATGATTTCAGATTCACTAGTAGTAACAAAGAAAAGGTTGCCTTGTTAATTAACAGAAAACAGGGTGAAAACTATCACATGAGGCCGGTAAAAACAAGGCACATTGGGTTCAGCGTCATCGTCACTACAGCTGTGCGCACGTGAGAAGTCTACATATCGAGGGGGCTACCGAGCGAGGCACCAAGACACAATGTTTGAGAGAGAAACCAATTGACAAATTATTATCAGATTGAGTTGTCACCCTTC
>NC_041391.1:529132462-529163445 GCF_002162155.2 Triticum dicoccoides | reverse complement strand
AAGTATATGTGTGTGTGTGTGTGTGTGTGTTTGAAATAGGAGTAGATAGATTATTATCAAGATCGATGTGCCACCCTACTCCTTTGGTGCCGGGTAGTGTGTGTGTGTGTTTGTATGTTTGAGAGAGAAGCCAGTCGTTAGATTAGTATCAAGATCGAGGTGTCACCCTACTCCTTCGGTGTTGGGAAGTGTGGGTGTGTGGGTGTGTGTGGGGGGGGCAGTGACACTCATATATCTCTACTCTTAGAAAAAAACAGAGTTGGTGAAGATGGTGTTCCTGCCATCCTCCAATATAGGCCATCTGATTTATATCCGACGGATAGGAAGGAAACTATGGAAATTTTCCAAAAACATACCCACACCCATCTCCGCATTTGCAAATGAGGCATTCCCTCGTTCATCCTTTTCTCCCACAAGATAAACTTCTCATACAAATGCATCTTGATGTTCCGTGCAATGCATGGGCATCTTGCTAGTAGGGAGAAGGAGTTTGTGTGACACATATCTAGCTATATTAAGGAATAGGTAGATAGCATATGTGTGAGAGACATAATTATATTTTGAGACATTAGTGGTTGTGGGTGGGCGGAATTAAAGGGGTGGGCGTGTTAGACATAGAGAGCGTGTGTGTTTCTGTGTGAGAGACTTGTAGGACAGGGTAGAAAGACGAATTTAACCCTGACGGAGGGAGAGAAATACACGAAGTGCACGTGTGTGATTCCGATGCCCACAGGGAAATGAGATATGTATGCGTGTGAGAGAGATTTCGATATCACTATATAGCGATCGTGGACGTGCATCGCTTGAACATAAGTCAATATCTACTTTGTACCATGGCCAAAGGTACAATATCGATTCAACGCTATAAAGATTGGACACTCACATATCACATTTTTTTTCTATTTAAATAAACCTTTTCAGTTGTGCATGCCAAAGTTACAGTGATGTTTCTTCAAACAACCAATGTAGCTATCATGTACATGCACCATTGTTACTCTTGCATTCAAATTCATTAGTCTTGGATGATTTAAGTTTCTATTTTGAAGTAGTATATGTAATATTCATATATGCATTCAACGGATACGCAATTTATGAAATGGAGGCTATGTAATCATACAAGGTAACACTTTTAAGTAGCTGACTACAATATCCATTTCTTTTTGTGCGCCTCTACACTAACACGTCAATGCATTATGTTTAAAGTAAATAACCAATGGCACTAAATTATCTATTTACATGAGAAATACATCGGCTGAGCGTTTGATCCCTTTTTTTGTGAACGCGCCACTACACCCGTATGATCGGCCGCACCCGTGTGAACGTCCAAGTTATCGGCGCATCATCCCGAGTTATTGTCTTTTTTTTCTGGTGTGGACTTCACACCAGTTATTAACTGCTGACACGTGCCCCGTGTACACAGTCTAGCATGACCTTCCCGCTAGCACGGTCCAAAATTAGTTGAAACTGGATACGAACGATCCCGCGGGCGGCAAAATCTCCCGCCTCCTTCTAAAATTTCCGCCACCTTAGTCTTTAGCATGCGAATTCCCCCTTTTGTCCTTGGTGCACAGAGACCAACACTTACAATACCGCCCTCATCTACATGACAGGTCGGGGCTGCTTTGGTAACTTCCGATTCCCCCCACTACACAGCGCCCCCATTTCCTCTCCCCCTCCCGCAAAAACGACTAACTCCACAGCACCAGAGCATCTTACATCACATCGTCTGTACTTCATCACCCTTTCTCCCCTCCCCTCTCGAAACGCTAGACTGCTCATCCACCGGCGTACCATAGCCCATTCACTGCCAGCGGCGTCCACCTCACCGGATCTGCTTCTACGGCCGCATCTACCCCTCCCACCTCCCCTAGAAACAAGTAGACTGCTCATCCACCACTATACCATAGCCCATTCAGTGCCGGCCTTGTCCACGGCACCGGATCTGCTTCGCCGGTACTCTCGTCAACTGTCGCGCATCTGCGGCGGCTCATTCATACTCCCCACCGGAGACGCTTCGTCCGCACCCCTCGGAGCCGCCCCACCGACGCCCCCGTCGACAGCCTCTGATCCTCTTCGCCGACACCTTCCTCAACCCTACTGGAGCCGCTTCACCGAAACCTTCCTCAACCCTACCAGAGCCGCTTCGCCGACACCATCATCAACCCTACTGGAGTAGCTTCGCATATACCATTCTGAACCCACCGGGGCGGCTTTGCCAACTCACAAGTCCACGGCCTCAGATCCGCTTCCTCGCACCCTCATCCAACCTACCGAAGCAGCTTTTGATGCCCTGTCCACGACCGTAGATCCGCATCGTCGACACCACCCTTAACCCAACCACCGGAGTAGCTTCTGACGCCCCGTCCACGGCCACAGATCCGCATCGTCGACACCATCCTTAACCCAACCACCGGAGGAGCTTCTGACGCCCCGTCCACGGCCGCACATCCGCGTCGTCGACACCATCCTTAACCCAACCACCAGAGCAGCTTCACCTACGCCCTCGTCCACAGCCACAGACCCGCTTCGCCCACACCGTAGTCCACCCTACCAGAGCCGCTCCACAAACACCCTACTCGACGGTTCTAGATCTCCTTACCGGACCCCGACAACCAGCGCAGCGTCATCACCCTTGATGTTTCTAACCTGATTGCCACCGTCTGGAGAGATGCCAAGGACCCGCCACGGCCTAGGTACTTGTCACCTTTAAACCCGTCTAGCATGACCTGCCCGATGTACTTCAAATATACTAACCGGTTGCTGTTACCTATTAAGCAGCTGGCAAAAACTACAAGGACGATGTTTCTTCTGGATCTAACAGGTTGGCCAACCAAGATCCTGGACTGAGGCATTGCTATGATCTTGTAAGCACGTCTCTCTCTCTCTTGCATTGTTCTGTGCCTGCCAGCGTGCTTTGCTAGGATTTTCGACCAGTAATCCCTTTGTGCAGACAATGATTTCTACTACTGGCTGCTAAATTAGATATGTATATGTCATACATGATACTACCTCGTACCTCCGTTCCTAAATATAAGTCTTTCTAGAGATTCCACTATAGGCTACATACGGAGCAAAATGAGTGAATCTACACTCGAAAATGCATCTATATACATCCGTATGTGGTCCATACTGGAATCTCTACAAAGACATATATTTAGGAACATGGGCAGTACATTACACAAAATCGTAGGTGGCATGTAGGAATTCCAGTGGACTACATTAGGCTCCCTTAGAGTGCCTGCTAGTCCAGCATACAGAGTCATGGCTAGTTTATGGTACGCACACAATCGTTAATTGGTGGTTTAAATATGCGCAAGGGATATGCAATGTAGTATAATGTAGAGATGTCTGAAATTAGCCATGTCAACTTGCAGATAGGGTTACACAATGAAAAAGTACAAGATGTATGTGGCAATTTCATGGAACATCGCAAAAAAAGGAGAGGCATCAATGAGCCTATATAGTGTGCTATGGTACATCACTCCTCCATTGCAATCATCATGACATGTTATTTGTATGCTAGTTCTATTAACCAAGTTTCTTAGGGACAGTTATTACGAGTTATCCTAAGAAAATAAGCACCTGTGAATATAAGCTCCATGTAATAAGCCAACCAGTTCTTTTCATTGTGTTTTCAACTTATCTTTGGTATGATCAGTGGAAAGTCTGGATTGCATTATATTTTTTTCATTTTGCTGCCCATATGGAAATTAATTTGACTTGCAAACGTCACAAATTGAACCCAGTGCAGTAATTAATAAGATAGGAAAACAGACCATCACTATTTGCTCAAAATGCAAATACAAAGATACCATCTACTTGGCACAATCTACTTTGGTCAATGTTTTCCATAGAGATCCCATTGCCTAATTTAAACAAAGAACACATGACCCACATTTAAATGAAGAACAATTATTTATTGAAATTCGATGGTCCAGGTGGCTGGTTATTATCATATAACAGCACCACCTGAAAGCATCATATAGCAGCAACAGCTAATAGCAACTCATCATACAACAGCAGCAGTCTGCAATTCATCATATACCAGCAGCAGCTCATAGCAATTCATCATATAGCAGCAGCAGGAGCAGCTCATAGCAATTCATCATATAGCAGCAGCAGGAGCAGCTCATAGCAATTCATCATATAGCAGCAGCAGGAGCCGCTTATAGCAACTCATCATATAGCAGCAGCAACTCATAGAAATTCATCATATAGCAGCAGCTACAACAGCAGCTCATAGCAACTCATCATAGAGCAGCAGCAGCTCATAGCAATTCATCATACAGCAGCAGCAGGAGCAGCTCATAGCAATGCATCATATACCGGCAGTAGAAGCAGCTCATAGCAATTCATCATATAGTGGACCAGAATGAAAATTTGGCAAAAAAATCAGAGGAGATCCTCACCTTGTTGGATGAGCTCATCCTTCAACAACACCTCAAGGCAATGGCCTGGGAGGAGGGGAGGGGGAATAAGGTGCCTTCTACCGCAGTGTGGCATCAGCGGTAGTTGTGCAGCACCCGCCGGAGTAGTGCGTTGGATGAACCACAGTGGAGCAGCTGCTGGAGACCATGAGAATGAGGGGCGGCACCAGAGGGAGGAGCAGTCAGGGAGATTTCCCCCTACCCGCCGGCCATGTAGCCTAGATGGACATAGCATCGCCGAAGACCAGGCCAGGTGGGACTAGTGGCGATGGCTTGCTGGAGGAACCCTAGTGCTGCATGCAGGGGATCGAGGTAGAGGGAAAGGGGAGAGGACATGCAAGCGGGCAGGCAATGAATGCTTGTGTGTTTGTTTTTACTTGAGGGTCAGGTGTGACACGGGCGTCAGCAGTTGCATTTTGAGTGTAATATAGGCAGACAACAGAGTCATTTCACTATTCCCCTTCCCTTCAATTTTTAGTGAGGTTCTACCCGAAACACCCCCCTCCAAAGCGAAATTAGTTAAGCCCAAGCCCATAACTCAAAAATGACTTCTTGACCTCTTTTATGGCTTATTTTGACAATATGCCCTGAAAAGACGGAATCGAACTGGCCCTTAACCTGCAATTCAATTGTGCGTGCAATGATGAATCACTCCTGCCTGCTATCTGTACATTTAGGCATCATCATACATGGCATAACCTAATACATGTGCATTCCATTGTAGAATTTGGAATATGCAATGTTTATGTTAGTTCATACGTTGCACATGATGTTTAAATGCCCCTTAAATCTGGTCAGTCAAGTGATGGTCTTTAAGCCTCCTTCTTTGCTTCTTTTCTTGATATGTAAGATTTGCTCACACATTTGTTCAATTGCTTGTTTGCATCAGCCAGCCATACTAGGACTGTTTGCTTTGATTACTTGCTATTCTTGACTTAACACTCTAACAGAGCTTGTCAACGATTTAAACACTAAGGGCTGCTGTAGTGGGGCCTTGTCTAACTCATAGGTGACATAAAGGTTTGGCTGTACACTACAGTAGGCTCTCCAAGAGTACCTGGAGATCCAGTTCGAAGGTATGCCTAGTTTTTACATAGTGCAGACATAGTAAATGCTCATTTCATTGTGTGCAAGTTCAAGAGATGCGGCATGTTTCATTATGTGGTGTTGTTTTGTTACAATCTCATCCTTTTGTGTTCACAGACTGGAAAGTATGCATATTTATCTTCCAAGGAGACGAGTAACTAGTTTGTGTCACCTTGCAGAGGGGGTGCAATGAAGATAAGATTGAGGATTTCCAAGTACAGGATGTTAGCAAGGAGCCTTGCAAGAGAAGTAGGAGCTGCGCTGAGCCTCTTCAACCTGCTAAGGTAAGTCACTGTATGCAACTCAACAGTTCAATTCCTTGTTTGTTTCAGGCATAGTTAATTTGCTCTTTTCAATTGCTTTATTTGTCCTTAGTTAATGAGATGCCCAAATAATCATGCCTGATGTTCGGTACTTGTATAACTATTAGTTGACATAATTAAAGGCCTTGCCATTTAATTACTCTGCCAAAGTGTGCCTGAAGCTTTGAAGTCTATTAACCAACTATTATTGCATGAGGCTCAGAATCTAGTTTATACTACACTAATGATTGCATAGTTTTGCCTGTTGTAGTATGTTTGTATGAAACCCTCTGCTGTTCATTATGCTCCCTAAGACTTTAATTGAGGTACAGAATGGTCAACTACTTTCTTACTTATACGCAACGTGCTGTCTAAATTTGTAACTTGTTTGTGTTTTTGATTGGGCCCCAACATCATGCTCCTCTGGTGAGCTAAGAGGGATTTCTGTATGCAGGCTGCACCGACTATCTTTTTTATAATTTTTAAAATATCACCTGGTTATGCTTCATGATGTGTAACATTTTTTTAAAGTGACGTGTAACATTATTGTTAGTCCTGTTTTGCCATGTAGTACAAAATAGTGTCTTGCTCGCTTCACTGTTGTAATTATATTTTTGCCCTAGTCATGTGTACTTATAGAAACATTTCAGGATGAAGTGACATCAACACAAAGATCTGCGAGCAGTGCCGCATGGCCGTTACCTAATGATTATGGATTGGAATTGGAATGTGCTGATGTTCTCGAGCATCAACTAGAGGTGGCAAGACAACATGTACATGATTGTCAACGTATAATCAACAAGTTGAGACTGGACATGCAGGTATTAGATGCAGGAGTCAAAAAATGAAACAAGACACGGAGGTAACCATGAAGGAATTGGAGATTTTGCAGACTGAAATTTGTGCTATCTGAATCCGGCCAATCCTATTTTCTGAAGAGATTATAGTTCAAATGGAGTTAAGTTGATGCGCGTCCATGATGTATGAGCTGTATTTGCCCAGTGTATGTAATTTGCTGTTTGTGTATGCTTTATTATCACCTGTGCCGAACCATAATGCCCAGTTGGTATAATCGGCTGTAATTTCTTTATTGTATAGTGTAGGATTATTCTACCTTTCTATGCCTTGATCTCGTTGTTGTATAGTGTATGCTTTTTAGAGGTGATAGTATTGAGTAGGATAATTCTTTGAATATGCTATATCATTCAAACAGGGGCCAACTCGCTCGACCATGGCCCTTCACGGGCCGTACGATCCATGGGCCATGTACGGACCATCGGATCCATGGGTCCATGGGCCTTCAATGGGCTGTCGGGTCCATGGGCCTTCAATGGGCCGTCAGATCCATGGACCTTCAATGGGCCGTAGGATCCATGGGCCTTCTATGTCTCGTAGGATCCATGGGCCTTGTAAGGGCCGACTCATTTATTGGTCTTGTACGGGCCTTTAATGGAAATCGTACGTTTTATGGGCTGACCATAACGGGCCGTTAATAGGCTCTATTTGGTGATGCTATGGACATGGCCCAACAGATTAACTGTCCACAAACGGGCCGACTTTAACGACGAGCTGAATTTGGCCCACAAGCAGAAAATGATAGTAACGGGCCGTAAGTAACTGAATGCTGCAAATGAGCCCAAGAATAAATGGGCCCTTAGAAGGCCGAAAGTTAACTTGGGCTGGAAACGGCCCAACGGAATAACGGGCCATTAATGGGTATAAAGTGATACACTGTTCATCATAGGCCAGTTTCACCACGGGCCGTTAATGGGTGTAAAGTGATACACTGTTCATTACGGGCCAGTTTCACCACGGGCCGTTAATGGACCAAGGGTTACAAAGGGCCTCATATGGGTCGAAAGACGTCATGGGCCATACATGGGCCAGAAGTGAAAACGGGCTAGAATCATATTGGATGGCCCAGATGACGCTACTGGGCCTAATTCGGATAGGGCATAACGGGCCTTGGGTTAGCGGGCTATAAATGGGCTATATGCGAACATGCCGTTAACAGGCTTTCCATGGGCCGGCCCGCCAGCTTTTGACCAAGTCAAACGGGCCGACCTTTTCACAGGAATGGGCCACTGTTGGGCCGTGCCACGTGTCGACGTATCATAGGCGCCTTCTGTCCAATGAGTGGATGACATTTGTCCCAACGATGAGCCGACACGTGTTTCCTCCAGCCAATGATGATTTTACACATGGAAAATCCCCATTGGTCGGGGCTGTTAACGGGTTAGCGGATCCAAAACCAGACCCGATAGCTTAACGGCGTTCCGTTACGGTGGATGCCACGTGTCGGTCACGCTTGACGAAAGCACTTCTGTGACGCGTGATTTATCATCATGGAAGTGGACACTTCTGTGATGATGATTTTGGTAATGTCATGGAACACTTCTAGACAGCACAAGTATGACTATCTTGATTCTGTCATAAAATCGTCATGGATGTACATGCATGACAAAAAATGTGACCTACTGTGACAAACATGTATCATCACGGAAGTGTATTTTTTTTGTCACGATAAGTGTGAGAATTTGAGCCATAACCAAGTAGGAAACCTTCATGAGATTTAGGTGAAAATTTAGAACGACAATGCTTATCAAGTAGCATTTTGAGCCGAATACTCGAAAGTATCCAACTTGGGGTTTGTTACCGGTGAGGAACTCGTATGCCGTCGTGCCAAGTAGCTTGTGAAGATACAAGCGATTTGTTGCATGACAAGTTGTCTCAACCGCTTCCGCCCAAAAGTGCTTCGGCGTCTTGTACTCATCAAGCATCGTTCTCGCCATTTCGATGAGCGTCCGGTTCTTACTCTCAACAACTCCATTTTGTTGAGGTGTGTACGTAGCCGAGAACTCATGTGAAATCACTTCTTCATCAAGAAAGGTATCCACATTTGCGTTCTTGAACCCAGTTCTGTTGTCGCCACGAACCTTCTTGATCTTCACTTCAAATTGATTTTGGGCCTTCCTAGCGAAGTTTTTGAAGATCTTCTGGACCTGCGATTTATCATCGAGAAATAACACCCACGTAAATCTTGAAAAATCATCAACTATGACTAGACCAAAAGAATTTCCACCGAGACTTTTGTAAGCGTTGGGACCGAAAAGATCCATGTGAAGTAGCTCGAGCGGCCTCCTTGTGGTCATGATTTTCTTCACGGGATGCCTTCCTCCAACCTGTTTACCTGCTTGACAAGTACTGTAAAGTCTATCCTTATCAAATATGACATCGTTAACGCTGAGGATATGATTTCCTTTAATAAGCTTGTCAAGGTTACGCATGCCCACATGACCTAATGTCTATGCCACAACCAACCTTTAGATGATTTAGCAATTAAGCAAGTTCTAGGTTGAGCCTTTTTAGTGAAATCAACAATGTAAAGAACACCTCTACGTATACCGGTAAAGACCATTTTATGATTATCTCTACGAAACACTTGGCAATCTACTTCAGTAAATAGGACATTGAAACCGAAATCAGCAAGTCTAGATACTGAAAGTAAATTGTACCCAAGAGATTCAACGAGCATGACATTTTGTATGGAGCTATCATGTGAGATGGCCACCTTACCGAGGCCAACCACCTCACCCTTTGAGTTGTCACCAAAAGTGACATCCTTTTGAGGACCGTTGTTTTCAGCAAGCTCATGAAACATATCTTTATCTCCGGTCATGTGATCGGTACATCCACTATCAAGAACCCATTCCTTTTCTCCTGCCATGTATCCCCGAGGATTTGCCATAAGACCAAAGTGTCTCATTGCATCATCAAGATCAAAGTCACTATCATCATCCTCATCATAGTATCCATGTTTAACATCGTCATGTGATGGATCAATTGCTAGAGAGGGTGATTCATTAGAATGAGTTTGGCAATGATCTTCTTTATGAATTCTAATATCTTCAGAAATAATATTGCTAATAATTCCAACATCTCCTTTGGCACACATAAGATTTGTAAGCTCAAACGGACAATCACCAAACTTAGGATCATTGGAATTCATCTTATTCAAGGCAATAGACTTATGGAGAATTTCATCTAGATTTTGCAAGGAATAGTTTGGAAAACGTTCCTCAAGAAATTTCCATATGGTGTAGGCACACTTAAGAGTAGGCAAGCAACCTATCAAGTTTCTAGGCAAACCCCTAGGGATAAGATTAACAGTTCTAAGATTGCGAATCATGCAATTGACTCATCAAGGGTAGGATGCATAGGATCAACATGAGGTGCACAAGGGCTAATAATGTACTTTTTCAAATGATATTCATTGACAATCACAAGCATCTCATTTTTCCACTCATGAAAATACTCTCCATCAAGTATAGGCACTCTATGTCTGAGACTCCCCAAAGTAGACTCATCCATCTTCCTCCAATGGTGTTTAAACCAAAGCAATGGAGACCAAAGCTCTGATAACAATTGAAAGGATCAAGAAGAGGTGTCTAGAGGGGGGTGAATAGACTCTAAGTAAGAAAAGTTGCAGTTTTTAATTTCTTTAAGTTGAAGTGGAGTTTGGCACTAGTTTTAACATTCACAATACATATCAAGCAAGCATGACATGAGTATATGAGCAGCGGAAAGTAAAGCATGCAAATTGTAAGAATGTAAAGGGATGGGATTGGAGTGTGCAAACGCAATTTGGATACACGGAGATTTTTTATTCGTTGTTCCGATAGGTGGTGCTATCGTACATCCACGTTGATGGAGACTTCAACCCACAAAGGGTAATGGTTGCGCGATTCCACGGAGGGCTCCACCAACAAAGGGTCCACGAAGAAGCAACCTTGTCTATCCCACCATGGTCATCGCCCACGAAGCACTTGCATCACTAGGGTAGATCTTCACGAAGTAGGCGATCTCCTTGCCCTTACAAACTCCTTGGTTCAACTCCACATTCTTGACGGAGGCTCCCAAGTGACACCTAGCCAATCTAGGAGACACCATTCTCCAAGAAGTAACAAATGGCGTGTTGATCATGAACTCCTTGCTCTTGTGCTTCAAATGATAGTCTCCCCAACACTCAACTCTCTCTCACAGGATCTGGATTTGGTGGAAAGAAGATTTGAGTGGAAAAAACTTGGGGAAGGCTAGAGATCAAGATTTATGTGGTAGGAATGGAATATCTTGACCTCAACACACGTGTAGGTGGTTCTCTCTCAGAAAATGTATGTTGGAAGTGTAGGCACGTTCTGATGGCTCTCTCCATCAATGAAGAGTGGGTGGAGGGGTATATATAGCCTCCACACAAAATCTAACCATTACACACAATTTACCAAACTTGGTGGGACCGAATCGTGAAACTCGGTCAGATCGATTTAGTTCATAATGTGACCATTAGGAATTTTGGTGGGACCGACATGTCAACTCGGTAGGACTGATGTGCTAGGGTTAGGGTAAAGCCTCAACTCGGTTTGACCGATTACAAAAACTTGGTGAGACCGATTTTGGTAATAGACAAACAAAGAGTTGGTCAGGCAAGCTCGGTGGGACCGATTCGCTCATCTCGGTTGGACCGAAACGTTACGAAAGGGAAACAAAGAGTTTGCATTGCAATCTCGGTGGGACCAATCGCTTATCTCGGGTTGACCGAAACATTACGAAGGGAAATAGTGAGACTGAGATCCCTATCGATGAGACCGAAAGACTAGGGTTTCTGGCAGTGGCTATGTCATCTGAACTCGGTGGCGCCGGATAGAAAGTTTCGGTAGGGCCGAGTTTGACTTTTGGTTTGGGACATATGTGGATGTGAGAAAGTGGTTGAGGGCTTTGGAGCATATCACTAAGCACTTTGAGCAAGCAAGCCATTAAGCAACACCTCATCCCCTCTTAATAGTATTGGCTTTCCTATGGACTCAATGTGATCTTGGATCACTAAAAGTAAAATGTAGAGTCTTGTGCTTTGAGCTTGAGCCAATCCTTTGTCCTTAGCATCTTGAAGGGGTTCCACATCCTCTAGTCCATGCCACTCCATTGTTGAACTTATCTAAAACATACTAGGTAAGAGTATTAGTCCAACAAGAGATATGTTGACATTAATTACCAAAATCACCCAGGGAGCACTTGTGCTTTCAGCATGGTATAGGCTATGCGATGATATTGGATCTTGGACCTAGAATCGATTGAAATTGGAATTTCACCAAAAGATTTATCCTATGCATCTAGTTCATCGTGATCGGAATTATATATATAATTTTTGGCCTCGTGAAGGAGAATTTACCCTCTAGCTTGGGGGAGGCTTAAGTCAATGTTACATTCAGAATTTTTATGCTCGACTTTCTCATGATGATCAATCCATGCTCGATACTTCTTGTACTGGTTCTTTTATGAAGAATACTATTGAATTCAGGTGGGATCTCTTAGAATGAATTAAACGCAACTCTGAAGATTGGAACTCAACGAAGGTAAAGAGTCAGGTATTAAGCTTAGGTTTGATTATGTTAAATCTTTTATGAATACCGAAGCTTTTCAGAAGTTTAGCACTAAATATGGACTTGACTCTGATATAGTAGCCTCTTTCTACGAATCATTTGCTACTCATGTTGATCTCCCTAAGGAGAAGTGGTTTAAATATCACCCACCTATTAAAGAAGAAATTAAAGAATCGGTCATAGCTAAAGATGAAACTATGATTTACAATGTTGACCCAATTGTTCCTACTGCCTATATTGAAAAACCACATTTCCCTGTTAGGATAAAGGAACATGCTAAGGTTTCAACTGTGGTTCACAAAAGTCATATTAGAGCACCTAAACCTGCTGAACAAATTAAAGTAGAACCTAGTGTTTCTATGGTTAAGGATCTCCTGGTAGAAAATATTGATGGGCATGTTATTTACTTCTATGATGAATCTGCTAGAATTGCCAAACCCGATGAAAAAGATAAACATAGACCTATTGTTGGCATGCCGATTGTCTTAGATAAAATAGGAGATCATTGTTATCATGGCTTATGTGATTTAGGTGCTAGCGTGAGTGCTATTCCTTTTACCTTATACCAAGAAATTATGAATGACATAGCACCTGCTGAAATAGAAGACATAGATGTTACTATTAAACTTGCTAATAGAGACACCATCACACCACTTGGGATTGTTAGAGATGTTGAAGTTTTGTGTGGGAAAACAAAATACCCTACTAATTTTCTTGTTCTTGGTTCCCCACAAGATGACTTTTGTCCCATTATCTTTGGTAGACCTTTCATGAACACTGTCAATGCTACTATAGATTGTCATAAACAAATGGTCAGTGTTCGCTTTGGTGATGAGTCTCATGAATTTAACTTTTCCAAGATTAATAGACAACCTCACAAGAAAGAATTACCTAGTAAGGATGAAATAATTGGTCTTGCTTCTATTGTTGTGCCTCGTACTCATACACTATAATAATATTTGCTAGACCATGAAAATGATATGCATGTGCATGAAAGAAATGAAATAGATAAAAATTTCTTTGAACAACGACCTCTGCTCAAACATAATTTGCCTATTGAAACTCTAGGAGGTCTTCCTCCACCTACGAGAGATTATTGAAAATTCTGAAGAAGCACCGACCTACTATTGGGTATACTCTTGATGATTTTAAGGGCATTAGTCCCACTCTCTGTCAGCACAAGATTAATATGGAACCTGATGCTAAATCCATTGTTGCTCATCAACGAAATTTTGAATCCCAAAATGAAAGTAGTAAGAACTAAGATACTAAACTTCTGAAAGAAGGTATAATCTATCCCATTGCTGATAGTAGATGGGTAAGTCATGTTCATTGTGTCCCTAAGAAAGGAGGCATTACTATTGCTCCCAATGATAAAAATAAACTTATTCCACAAGAATTGTTACTGACTATATAATGGTAATTGATTTCAAAAAATTAAATAAAGCTACTAGAAAAGATCATCACCCTTTGCCTTTTATTGATCAAATGCTAGAAACATTTTGTAAGCACACACACTTTTCCTTTCTCGATGGATATTCTGGTTTTTCTCAAATACCTCTCTCACAACCTGATCAAGAGAAAGCCACTTTTACTTGCCCTTTTGGAACTTATGCTTATAGACGAATGCCTTTTGGTTTATGCAATGCACCTGCTACTTTTCAAAGATGCATGACTGATATATTCTCTGATTTTTGTGAAAAGATTGTTGAGGTTTTCATGGATGATTTTTCTGTTTATGGAACTTCTTTTGATGATTGCTTAAGCAACCATGATCGAGTTTTGCAGAGATGTGAGCAGACTAATCTTGTCTTGAATTGGGACAAGTGCCACTTTATGGTTAATGAAGGTATTGTTCTAGGGCATAAAATTTCTGAACAAGGTATTGAGGTGGATAAAGCTAAAGTTGATGCAATTGAGAAAATGCCATGTCCCAGAGATACCAAAGGTATTCGTAGTTTCCTTGGTCACATTGGTTTCTATATGATGTTTATTAAAGACTTCTCTAAAATTTCTAGACCTCTTACAAATCTTTTACAAAAGGATGTTCCATTTGTTTTTGACGATGATTGTGTAGAAGCCTTTGAAACACTTAAAAAAGCCTTAACTTCCACACCTATCGTTCAACCACCTCACTGGAAGTTGCCTTTTGAAATTATGTGTGATGCTAGTGATTATGTTGTTGGTGTAGGACTAAGAGTTGATAAGAAACTAAATGTTATTCATGATGCTAGGAAAACTCTAAACAGTGCCCAAAGAAATTATGCTACTACTAAAAAAGAATTTTTAGCTGTTGTGTTTGCTTGTGACAAATTCAGATCTTACATTGTTGATTCCAAAGTTATTGTTCACGCTAATCATGCTGCTATAAATATCTTATGGAAAAGAAAGATGCTAAACCTAGACTCATTAGGTGGGTTCTCTTGCTACAAGAATTTGATTTACATATCACCGATAGAAAAGGAGCTGACAACCCCATAGCTGATAACTTGTCTAGGTTAGAGAATTTCCTTGATGACCCACTACCTATTGATGATAGCTTTCTTGATGAACAACTCGCTGCAATAAATGTTTCTCATAACACTCCTTGGTATGCTGACTATGCTAATTATATTGTTGCAAAAAATATACCACCTAGTTTCACATACCAACAAAAGAAAAAATTCTTCTATGATTTAAGACAATACTTTTGGGATGATCCACATCTTTATAAAGAAGGAGTAGATGGTATTATTAGACGTTGTGTACCTGAGCATGAACAGGAACAAATCCTATGGAAATGTCACTCCGAAGCCTATGGAGGACATCATGCGGGAGATAGAACTACTCACAAGGTATTGCAATCTGGTTTTTATTGGCCTACTCTCTTCAAAGATGCCCGTAAGTTTGTTTTATCTTATGATGAATGTCAAAGAATTGGTAATATTGGTAAGCATCGAGAAATGCCTATGAATTATTCACTTGCTGTTGAACCATTTGGTATTTGGGGTTTTGATTATATGGGACATTTTCCTTCCTCTAATGGGTATACACATATTTTGGTTGCTGTTGAATACGTTACTAAGTGGGTAGAAGCTATTACAACTAGTAGTGTTGATCATAACACCTCCATTAAAATGCTTAAAGAAGTTATCTTCCTGAGGTTTGGAGTCCCTAGATATTTAATGACTGATTGTGGTTCACATTTTATTCATGTTTCTTTTCATAAAATGCTTGCTAAATATGATGTTAACTTCTACCTCTTGAGCTTGTGTTGGTTTTCCCTTGAAGAGGAAAGGGTGATGCACCAAAGTAGCGTAAGTATTTCCCTCAGTTTTGAGAACCAAGGTATCAATCTAGTAGGAGACAATGCACAAGTCACTGAATACCTGCACAAACAATCAACAACTTGCACCCAACGCGATAAAAGTGTTGTCAATCCCTTCACGGTCACTTGCAAAAGTGAGATCTGATAGATATAGATAAACAGTAAAGTAAATGTTTTTGGTACTTTTGGTTTATAGATCGGAAAGTAAAAGATTGCAAAATAGTAGACCGGAAACTAGTAAGATGTAATCAAGATTAAATAATATGGAAAAGACATTCAATATAATGGAAAAGAGATCCGGGGGCCATAGGTTTCACTAGTGGCTTCTCTCAAGATAGCAAATATTACGGTGGGTGAACAAATTACTGCCGAGCAATTGATAGAAGAGCGCATAGTTATGATGATATCTAAGGCCTCATGAACATAGGCATCACGTCTGTGTCAAGTAGATCGAAACGATTCTTACTACTATTACTCCACACATCGACCGCTATCCAGCATACATCTAGTGTATTAAGTTCATAAAGAATGGAGTAACGCATTAAGTAAGATGACATGTTGTAGAGGTATTAACTCAAGCAATATGATAAAAACCCCATCTTTTTATCCTCGATGGCAACAATACAATACGTGCCTTGCTTCCCCTACTATCATTCGGAAAGGACACTGCAAGGTTGAACCCAAAGCTAAGCACTTCTCCCATTGCAAGAAAGATCAATCTAGTAGGCCAAATTAAACTGATAATTCAAAGAGACTTGCAAAGATATCAAATCATGCATATAAGAATTCAGAGAAGAACCAAGTGATAATCTGATCATAAATTCACAATTCATCGGATCTTGGCAAACACACCGCAAAAGAATATTACATCGAATAGATCTCCAACAACATCGAGGAGAACATGGTATTGAGAATCAAAGAGAGAGAAGAAGCCATCTAGCTAATAACTATGGACCCGAAGGTCTGTGGTAAACTACTCATGCTTCATCAGAGAGGTAATGGTGTTGATGTACAAGCCCTCCGTGATCGAATCCCCCTCCGGCAGGACGCCGGAAAAGGTCCCTAGATGAGATATCACGGGTACAGAAGGTTGCGGCGGTGGAAAAGTGGTTTCGTGGCTCTCCTCAATGTTTTCAGGGTATAAGAATATATATAGGCGAAGGAACTAGGTCAGGGGAACTACAAGGGGCCCACGAGGTAGGGGCGTGCCTTACCCCCCTGGGCGCGCCCTCCTGCCTCATGGCCGCCTCGTTGCGTCTCCGACTTCATCTCCAAGTCTCCTGGTTTGCTTCCGGTCCAAGAAAGATCACCGCGAAGGTTTCATTCCGTTTGGTATTCCTTTTCTGTGAAACTCTAAAATAGGCAAAAAAACATAAACTGGCACTGGGCCCTCGGTTAAAAGGTTAGTCCCAAAAATAATATAAAATAGTATATAAATGCCTATTAAACATCCAAAACAGATAATATAATAGCATGGAACAATAAAAAATTATAGATACGTTGGAGACGTATCAAGCATCCCCAAGCTTAATTCCTGCTTGCCCTCGAGTAGGTATATGATAAAAAGAGAATTTTTGATGTGGAATGCTACCTAACATATTTATCCCTGTAATTTTCTTTATGGTGGCATGAATGTTCAGATCCGAAAGATTCAAAACAAAAGTTTAATATTGACATAAAAACAATAATACTTCAAGCATACTAACAAAGCAATCATGTCTTCTCAAAATAACATGGCCAAAAAAAGTTATACCTACAAAATCATATAGTCCGGCTATGCTCAATCTTCATCACACAAAATATTTAAATCATGCACAACCCCAGTTTCAGCCAAGCAATTGTTTCATACTTTTCTATTTTCAAACTTTTTCAACTTCCACGCAATACATGAGCGTGAGCCATGGACCTAGCACTATAGGTGGAATAGAATGGTGGTTGTGGAGAAGACAAAAAGGAGAAGATAGTCTCACATCAACTAGGTGAATCAATGGGCTATGCAGATGCCCATCAATAGATATCAATGTGTGTGAGTAGGGATTACCATGCAACAGATGCACTAGAGCTATAAGTGTATGAAAGCTCAAAAGGAAACTAAGTGGGTGTGCATCCAACTCGCTTGCTCACGAAGACCTAGGGAACTTTGAGGAAGCCCATCATTGGAATATACAAGCCAAGTTCTTATAATGAAAATTCCCACTAGTATATGAAAGTGATAACATAGGAGACTCTCTATTATGAACATCATGGTGCTACTTTGAGCACAAGTGTGGAAAAAGGATAGTAACATTGTCCCTTCTCTCTTTTTTTGGGCCTTCTCTTTTTTTATGGCCTCTTTTTTTCTCCTTTTTTTATTTTTCGTCCGGAGTCTCATCCCTACTTGTGGGGGAATCATAGTCTCCATCATCCTTTCCTCACATGGGATAATGCTCTAATAATGAAGATCATCACACTTTTATTTACTTACAACTCAAGAATTACAACTCAATGCTTAGAACAAAATATGACTCTATGTGAATGTCTCTGTCGGTGTACCGGGATGTGCAATGATTCAAGAGTGACATGTATGAAAAAAATTATGAATATATGATGTCAACTACATGATCATGCAAAGCAATATGACAATGATGGAGCGTGTCATAATAAATGGAACGGTGGAAAGTTGCATGGCAATATATCTCGGAATGGCTATGGAAATGCCATAATAGGTAGGTATGTTGGGTGTTATGGTACCGGCGAAAGTTGCGCTACACAAGAGAGGCTAGCAATTGTGGAAGGGTGAGAGTGCGTATAATCCATGGACTCAACATTAGTCATAAAGAACTCACATACTTATTGCAAAAATCTACAAGCCATCAAAACAAAGTACTATGCGCATTATCCTATGGGAAGGGTTGGTAGGAGTTAACCATCGCGCGATCCCGACCTCCACCCGTAAGGAAGACAATCAATAAATAAATCATGCTCCAACTTCATCACATAACGGTTCACAATACGTGCATGCTATGGGAATCACAAACTTTAACACATGTATCTATCAAATTCACAATTACTCCACTAGCATGACTCTAATATCACCATCTTCATATCTCAAAACAATCATAAAGAATCAAACTTCCCATAGTATTCAGTGCACTTTATATGAAATTTTTTATTATATCCATCTTGGATGGCCATCATATTAAGACTAGTTTTATAACCCAGGAAAATTACCTTGCTGTTCTAAAAGACTCCGAAAATATAAGTGAAGCATGAGAGTTCAACAATTTCTATAAAATAAAGCCACCGCCGTGCTCTAAAAAGATATAAGTGAAGCACTAGAGCAATATTGCCTAGCTCAAAAAATATAAGTGAAGCACATAGAGTATTCTAATAAATCACGATTCATGCATGTCTCTCCCAAAAGGTGTGTACATCAAGGATGATTTTGGTAAAATATAAAGCAAAGACTCAAATCATACAAGATGCTCCAAGCAAAACAGATATCATGTGGTGAAAAAAATATAGCCTCAAGTAAAGTTACCGATAGACGAAGACGAAAGAGGGGATGCCTTCCGGGGCATCCCCAAGCTTAGGCTTTTGGTTGTCCTTGAATATTACCTTGGGGTGCCTTGGGAATCCCCAAGCTTAGGCTCTTACCACTCCTTATTCCATAGTCCATCAAATCCTTACCCAAAACTTGAAAACTTCACAACACAAAACTCGACAGAAAATCTCATGAGCTCCGTTAGTATAAGAAAATAATCACCACTTTAAGGTACTATTGCAAACTCATTCTTTATTTATATTGATGTAATATCTAATGTATTCCAACTTCTACATGGTTCATACCCCCGATACTACCCATAGATTCATCAAAATAAGCAAACAACACGCGAAAAACAGAATCTGTGAAAAACAGAACAGTCTGTAGTAATCTGTAACTCTAGAATACTTATGTAACTCCAAAAATTCAGAAATAAATTGGTGGAAGTGAGAAATTTGTCTATTAATCTTCTGAAAAAATAATCAACTCAAAATCACTCTTCTGTTAAAAATGAAAAATAATCTCGTGAGCGCAAAAGTTTCTGTTTTTCAGCAAGTTCAAATCAACTTTCACCCAAGTCTTCCCAAATGTTCTACTTGGCACAAACACTAACTAAAACATAAAACCACATCTAACCAGAGGCTAGATAAATTATTTATTAGTAAACATGAGCAAAAATCAAAGAACAAAAATAAAATTGAGTTGCCTCCCAACAAGAGCTATCGTTTAACGCCATTAGCTAGGCATAAAAACGCGAATAGATCTAGGTGTTGCCATCTTTGGTATGCAATCCATAAGTGGCTCTCATAATAGATTCATAAGGCAATTTAATTTTCTTACAAGTAAATTGTTTCATGCCTTTCCTTAACGGAAATTGGAATCTAATGTTTCCTTCTTTCATATCAATAACTGCACCAATCATTCTCAGGAAAGGTCTACCAAGAATAAAAGGACATGTAGGATTGCAATCTATATCAAGAACAATGAAATCTACAGGCGCATCCTATTTGCAACAATAACAACATCATTAATACTTCCCATAGGTTTCTTAATAGTGGAATCCGCAAGATGCAAATTTAAAGAACAATCATCAAATTCACGGAAACCTAACACATCACACAAAGTGTTTGGAATCGTGGAAACACTAGCACCCAAATCACACAAATCATAGCATTCATAATATTTAATCTGAATCTTAATAGTAGGTTCCCACTCATAATAAAGTTTTCTAGGGATAGAAACTTCTAGTTCAAGCTTTTCTTCAAAAGATTGCATCATAGCATTAATGATATGTTTAGTAAAAGCTTTGTTTTGATTATAAGCATGAGGAGAATTTAACACAGATTGCAACAAGGAAATACAATCTATTAAAGAACAATTATCATATTCAATTCCTTGAAATCCAAAAGAGTGGGTTCATTGCTACTTAAAGTCTTGACCTCTTCAATCCCACTTTTATCAATTTTTGCATCTAGATCTAAAAACTCCGAATCATTGGGACGCCTTTTAACAAAAGTTGACTCATCTCCAGTACCATATTTATCAAGATTCATATTGGAAAACAAAGATTTAATCGGAGTTGCATCAATCACTTTTAGATCTTCATCATTATTATCATGAAAACTAGAAGAACACGCTTTTACAAACCAATCTTTTTTGCATGCATCTTAGCGGTTCTTTATTTGCACTCATCAATGGAAATTCTCATGGATTTGAGAGACTCATTGATATCATGCTTAGGTGGGATAGATCTAAGTTCCAAAGAATCAACGTCAAGAGAAATTCTATCCACATTCCTAGCTAAATCATCATTCTTGAGAAACTTTTCTTCAATCAAAGCATTGAAATTCTTTTGCGCACTCATAAATTCTTTAACACTATTCTCAAAATCAGAGGGCATATTATTAAAATTTCCATAAGAGTTTTTGTAGGAATTACCATAATTATTAGAGGAATTACTAGGAAACGGCCTAGGATTAAAACTGCCTCTATACGCGTTGTTACCAAAATCGTTCCGACCAACAAAATTCACATCCATAGATTCAATATTATTCTCAATCAAAGTGGATAAAGACATATCATTAGGATCAGAAGAAAAACTTTTATTAGCAAATAATTTCATAAGTTCATCCATCTTTCCACTCAAAACATTAATCTCTTCAATCACGTGAACCTTTTTACTAGTGGATCTTTCGGTGTGCCATTGAGAATAATTAACCATAATATTATCTAGTGGCTTAGTAGCCTCTCCTAAAGTGATTTCCATAAAAGTGCCTCCCACGGTGGGCGCCAACTGTCATGGAATTAACACGTCAGATGTCCTTAGTGTCAGGACTTAGTCGCGAGGCCAACGCATCTATGTGGTAGCTTGAGAGGGGTTAGACGGAATCGAGAGACGTAACACAAGACAAGGGTTTAGACAGCTTCGGGCCCCGGGAAACATTATCCGATAAAAACCCTACATGCTGTTTGAGGCTAGATCTCATTATCATCACGAGGGAGTCACCGTAAACCGTCTCTCCTCTAGTTGTGTCTAGCCCTAGAGATTGTTTCTTGCTTCTCCCTCTTTGGGGAGCCCTGCCCCTCCTTATATATGCTGAAGGGGCGGGTTACATGTGGAGTCCAACTCGGACTTTAACTTAAACTATTTTGACTTCCCTTCCTGGGCTTCTTAATGTCTGCCGGTTTAACATTGTCTGCCGGTTTAACATTGTCTGCTGGTTTAACATTGTCTTAGCCATCTGCCGGTTTAACACCCGCCGGTTTACCATCTGACTTAGCCATCTGTCTTAACTGTCTGCCGGTTTACCAAGTCCCGGCCGGTTTACGACTCCGGCTGGGTCATATCGCGGGGTATATCCCTGACATTAGCCCCCAGTTTAATTTGGATTTATCCATGTTAAACTAATCCTAATCATCCTTAAGTCCTTGTCACTTCCTTCTTATAGAAAATCCGGTTTGATAGGCCAGCTTCATAATCACCTTGCTGACATTGGTTTCTCATAAAAAATATATTGTAAAGAATAACTCCTTTGATTCAGCTCCCAATGCTTAAAATAATATTGATCCTTGAAATACTCATCTGATCTTCAGCCGGTTTAAGAATGTAGAACTCGCCGGTTTATAAATATTGATAGCACCGGGTCATACTTGTAGTTAACATCCAGTTTGAAAATATACCTCCTATATGACTATCACTTGTATTAGCCCCCAAGTCTTAAGAAGGTAGCATAGCAACAGCTTAAGACTTGCTTCAATATAAATATCACAATCTCGAAGAAATCCAGGTTGTTTATCTCAATCACTAGTCAGAATTGAATATTCCACATATATAGCCCCCAAGTGCCGGGTTGTCATGCTTGCAGCAACCTGGGACTTGTAATTTCCTGATGTTCATAAAAACTTCAACCAGTGTAGCCCCCAAGGGCCGGGTCATTATGCAATAATGAGCAGGGACTTTGTAAATATAATTATGTAAACTTTGAACAGCAACGGTGTAGCCCCCAAGGGCCGGCTCGGTAAGCTAATATTGAGCTGGGACTTGATATATACTTCAATGAAAAATAACATCATATGATGTAACTCCCATCATGGGGCTTGAATTCACGTCCACAAGGTTAAGAGCCTTGTGCTTCACCAACTGAGCAATGGACCCTTCAATATAATGAATAAAAAGCTTTGTACCTTGAATTGTTTGACAGGAGCAATTGGTAGCCCCTAAGGGTCGGCTCATTATAATGTGATGAGTCGGGTCTTCAATAAGATGAACAAAGAATGACTTTGCATTAGCCCCCAAGGGTCATGGTGCATGCTTGCAGCGACATGAGACTTGCATATTTGATGTAATCTCAACTTAAATAATGTAGCCCCCAAGTGCCGGGTTGTAAGCCTGCAGCAACTCGGGACTAGTCCTTCAATTGTAGAATAAAAATCATATCCATTGATAATATGATAGCCATTGCGCTAAAGCGACTTTGAAAACCTTAATCATAATACTGGTTATTAATAACCATAATAGAAATCCAGCCATGTTTGCTATTTGAATAATATACCCAATGACTTATAAGCGCATAATTCCAATGGCGCAATCCAAATATATGCTGGCGACTTATAGTCCAAAGCCAGGCCGGGTCAATAAACACCGGATTATAAGTGATTATGTACTGACAACTTGTAGTTGGAAGTCGAGCCGGGTTAATGAACACCGGGTTAATTTGATGACTGATAGTCATGCCGGATCAATAGACACCGATTCAACATAAAATTTATCAAAAGAGAAAAATCTTGACAAAGGCAAATAAAACCGTGTAGTCGAGGCTTTTTGAGGGCTGCCAGGCCCAAATTCGAGGCTTTTTGTGGGCTGCCAGGCCACTGAGTTGAACCATTTAACAAAGCCTTTTAAGATGGACCTCCAACTAACCAATCACCGGTTTAACTTTGACAAGTGCAGGGTCTTAATGAGAGTAACTGTCAAACGTTCGGAGGGCCGTGCTAGGATGACCTGGATAGGAGTGTCTTACTTGATGAAGGCACGTTAACCCGGGGTTTTAGGTAAATATACCAGGCTTCCAAGCCGTGGGTCGATACCCAGCTACAAGGGTCCATTCAAACTCGTTGGTATTTGACACAAGGAGCCCCCAAGTAACATGATGAGCTGTGCTCATTGGGTACCTATGTTTGAGTTGTGCATAGCATCCAGACTCTCTTTGGCCCCTTGGGTGTGAAGCTCCCAAGCTATGTTGTGGCGTGATAGCCGGTTTAACAGGTAGTACGCCGCTTTGTCAGCTGAAGCCCCCATGTAACAAATAAAATGATAAGCCGATATGGCGGGATACCCATGTTTGAACCGTGCATCATGGCAACAGGTCCTCTTTGGCAACTTTTAATTTTTTGCAAGAGATAAATTCTTCTTGAACCGGGATTTTGAACCGGATTTGAGAGCTTCAGAGCTTTGTGGGATATAGATTTCCCCTTGAACCGGATATTAAATCGGAATCTTCATTTTCAGCCGGAAATTTTCTGACGGCCTTTAAATTTTCATCAATATAACATTAGTCTCTGGGACCGGACTTGCTGAGTCATATCATCATAGCCTCCGAGTCTTAAGATGACTCAAGGAGTTGTCTTGAGATTCTCCGTATTTGACCATAGCAGATGGTATATATATCATCGGTGTTAATAACGCGATGTAAATCCACAGAAGGTTGAGGTGACTGCGGCGGATTATAAATGATCTCGTATGAGCCGTGTCAGCAACTCGGCCAATGGTTCCTTCCAACTGGTTGTTTGATGTGGACCAAACTGTAGTGGCAGTGATTTGTGCGCATGTCAATTGATCCATCCAGTGCAGACGGCGGCTGAATGATAATTTGCCTCCAATTTGAAAGAAAACCGGGCTACCCAAGCTGTGAGTTGCTCATACTCAATGAACATCTCATTCAGACAGGAGCGGCCTGATGTGTTGATGTAGACCGGACCGCAAGAGACAGATAAAAAATAGCCGCAGCATCAGAGGCGGCTCAAACAGATGACCCGGCCACGGTGTTGTAAGCCAGCACGGACGCAAGTCGATCGCGAACGTGGTAAACTGTACAGGCGAGTCAGCCACGTCGTGTTGATATAAATTGGGCCGAAGAAACGGCGGCATGCACGTATGTAGGTCTTGGACCAGATGATAGCGCATCATAATAGTGGCACGAGCCATATCTCCATGATCCTTATTATTGCAGTGAATAATTGTCCTGCATACAATATTGCAGACCAAGGCAAAGATAAACTGCTCTTTGACAAAAATAATATGTGCCAATAAAATATATTGTAGATGGATATCACCTGATGTGCCAGGCCGGAAATAATCCGGCATGAAATTGATGATCACTAGGTGACCTTGAAATCGCTCACGGGCAGGTCGGCCGCAGAAGACGGCCACGGTGTTGTAAGCCGGCGCGGTCGTGAGAGACGGACACGGTGTTATAAACCGGTGCGGGAATCTGTTGAGTAACGACAACCACTGGTACCGAATGATGTTGGCGCGCCTCCATCTCCATGGTATAATGCCACATTATAATGAATATTCTCCTGTCTATAAAATATAGCAGGGCAAAGTAGTTTTGTTTGGATGAATTAAGATATACTTAAAAATAAATAGGGTAAATAGCACCTGATACTCAGCCCCAAGGTTGATGATGATTTCTGGATCCTGACGTAAGAAGCAGTACTGATAGTACTATACACATAGCGTTTGTAGTCTGCCTTTGAACTAAGCAGCATTTTTTTTTGAAAATTGCTCTGATGATCCGCTAGTAGCACTTTATCTCTTCTGACACGGATGGATGTAGCAGGTCCCTTGATGTACGTAACAATTTTTGGCAGTTGGTAGCACGGTCGTCCCATTTTTGCTTCATCTGATCTTAATTCAGTATCTCTTCCATAATGACCCTTTGTACAAAGATCTCCAATGTTTGGCTGATTACGCCATCCGTAACAAGGTCGAGCTCTTGTAATCTTACAGGGTGAAACGACCGGGCCACCGGGTTGTCATTACTGGCAGCGCTGCTTTTCTTTTCGCGGCGAAACTGACGCTTCACAGAGACTGGTCGGGCTAGACATCAGGAACAGGTAGCAAACCTAGAACACAGCAACACTGGCCATCTTCAGTTTAACACTGCCACTCCTGACCAAAGGTTGTTGAAAACTTGGTGGAATACGTGAATACCGGCAAGTGCTGTAGGTCCGGATCATGGTCGAAGTCTTGCACCAGATATGATGTGTACTATGGTTGAATCTTCCACTCGGCGACACCGAGGCTGGCGATTTACAGCAAGGGCGGCTGACTCTGATAAGGCAGAGGCTGTGCAGTGTGGTTTAACACAGCCGGGTCAGCAAAGGACGAGCCCGTGGGTTACGGTGGAGACTTGCCAGAACAGTTGGGCGCAGTGGCAGGGGGAGCAAGGCGAGGCAGCTCGGGGTTGCGGCAGAGCTAGGGGCGCTGGAGGCATGGCAGCCCGGGTTGGAGAGGCGTAGCCGTGGCCGGTTTAGCGCGAGCACGCACAGCAGCAGAGGCAATGACCACAGCTCGGTGGGTCAACCCCAGGCGGTTTGGGCAGCACCGTAACAGAGGCGGAGGCGATCCAGCGACTCGAAGAGGCCAGATGAGTCAGCAGATGGCGAGGTGATGGTTTGATTCGGCTACCACGGCAATTTGGCGAGGCGATGGCGGTTTAGAGCGAGGCGACTTGGTGTTTGATGCGGGGCTGCAGTAGAGACGAGGCCATGCTCTGAGGTAAATCCGCTGTGGCAGAGCTTTAGATGCAGAGATGAACTAGTGGACAACGGTGGAAGGGAGGCTGCGGTGGCCAAAGTCGCTCGAAGCACATGCCGGGCGGCTCTTCCGGTTTGACGGCGAGGCAGGCTCAGGTGTGGGGTAGTACGGCGAGTAGAGTGTTCTGACCGAAGCCGGACGAGGGCGAGGTGTAGCGGTGAGTTATCTTGGCGATTTGACAAATCCGAGTCACTGACCACATTAGTTTCCTTGTTGCTTCTGTTTTCCGGCTCGCGGCCACACGTTTGCTGGGCTGAAGCGTCGGCGGTTTCAACAACAGCGGAGGTGGTGACTTGTGGCTCGTGAAGAAGACGGATTAGCATGAGTAGCTCAGAGTGCATCGGAGACGGAGCTGACGGGTTGGAGAAGAGCAGAGGCAGAAACCGGTGACGGCGGCTCGCAGCAGACGTGGGCGGCTCTAACCAGAACGAGACACGGCCACGGCTGTAGATGGGACGGGGGCGAGGCGAACGCTGGCTACTCGATGTGTGGCCGTAGGGAACAATCGACCCGGAGGCATAGGCAGACCGGGTAGCTCAGCAACCGTCGCGAGAAGCGCTGGCGGAGGCGGTTTGCCGGCCGCGGCAGCGGAGTGAGCGTGGGGTCGTCCTGATCCGGAGGTCATCGCGGCGAGGCCGGTTTATGCTCAGAACGGCAACGGAGGCGGGCGCCTTGAAGCATAGACGTAGGCGCGGTCAATGGCCAAGTCCGTGTCATGGCCGGCTGGATTTCCGGCTCGCGGTCCTCCTTCCCTTAATTCTTGAATTAACCTCTTGGTAATTTCCTCCATTGGGGTGTACAAGTATTTGGAACCATTGGGTTGACGCTTGATGTGATGGAAACTATAAACTATTGTCTGTACTTGTGACGTGATGCGTGGCCTCCGCCATCGTGGCTTTTCTCGTTGATGCCCTCGGGACTTGAACTGCATCTAATCAGTAAAAAGGTTGCAGAAGAATTGATAATCCTGGCGACTTCAAGCCTGTATGCATCGATGGCAACCCGGCGAATTAGACAGAAACCGTCGCGACTTACGATTTTGGCATGTATGGACGATCAGCCGGCTTAATTCCATGTTGAATCGAGATCTCTGTAGCAGCTCTCCTTCTTTCTGTAAACCAGACAAGTACTATTAGCAACAGTAATTGTTCTGAACTACCCCAATTAGTCTCAGCCTCAGCGGGTTATCATGGCGCGTGTAACGAGCTCTGAGCCTGCAATCCTAATTTTTTGACTATTTCTTCGGACGTCTTCTGCGCCAACTCTTTGTCATCAACACATCATGAATTTCTCGATCCCTGAAATAGATCCCTCCAAGAATCTCAACATCATCGTGCGCAGGCCCCACGGTGGGCGCCAACTATCATGGAATTAACACGTCAGATGTCCTTAGTGTCAGGACTTACTCGCGAGGACAACACATCTATGTGGTAGCTTGAGAGGGGTTGGACGGAATCGAGAGACGCAACACAAGACAAGGGTTTAGACAGCTTCGGGCCCCGAAAAACATCATCCGGTAAAAACCCTACATGCTGTTTGAGGCTAGATCTCATTATCATCACGAGGGAGTCACCATAAACCGGCTCTCCTCTAGTTGTGTCTAGCCCTAGAGATTGTTTCTTGCTTCTCCCTCTTTGGGGAGCCCTGCCGCTCCTTATATATGCTGAAGGGGCGGGTTACATGTGGAGTCCAACTCGGACTTTAACTTAAACTATTTTGACTTCCCTTCCTGGGCTTCTTAACGTCTGCCGGTTTAACATTGTCTGGCGGTTTAACATTGTCTATCGGTTTAACATTGTCTGCCGGTTTAACATTGTCTGCTAGTTTAACATTGTCTTAGCCATCTGCCGGTTTAACACCCGCCGGTTTACCATCTGACTTAGCCATCTGTCTTAACTGTCTGCCGGTTTACCATGCGCCGGTTTACCAAGTCCCAGCCGGTTTACGACTCCGGCCGGGTCATACCGCGGGGTATATCCCCGACAAGAAGAAAAATTCAATCCGGCATAAATTTTTTGTATAATCATCCACAAATTCAAACCATGTGTAGGGCAATTACGTATCATCAATTTCATCCTCTCCCAAGATGCAACATGCTCATGCTCAAATTGCTTAAAATTCATAATATCGTTCCTAAGCGAGATGATCTTAGCGGGAGGAAACTACTTAGAGAGGAAAGCATCTTTACACTTATTCCACGAATCAATACTATTTTTGGGCAAAGACGAAAATCAAGTTTTAGCACGATCTCTAAGCGAAAACTGAAATAGCTTCAAGTTAACAATATCATTATCCACATCTCTCTTCTTTTGCATATCGCACAAATCAACGAAATTGTTTCGATGGGATGCGACATCTTCACTAGGAAGGCCAGAAAATTGATCTTTCATAACAAGATTCAACAAAGCGGCATTAATTTCACAAGATTTAGCATTAGTAGTGGGAGCAATCGGAGTGCTAATAAAATCATTGTTGTTGGTATTGGAAAATTCACACGATTTAGTATTATGACAAAGCAATCAATCCAACACACAAGCACACAAGAAGCAAGAGAAAAGAGACGAACGGAAGAGGGGCAAAGAAAAGGAAAAGGTTTTCGAATATCGTTTTATAAGTGGGGGAGAGGAAAACGAGAGGCGAACGGTGAATAATGTAATGCAAGGGAGAAGAGTTTATGATGGGTACTTAGTATGGCTTGACTTGACGTAGATCTCCCCAGCAACGGCGCCAGAAATCCTTCTTGCTACCTCTTGAGCTTGCGTTAGTTTTCCCTTGAAGAGGAAAGGGTGATGCAGCAAAGTAGCGTAAGTATTTCCCTCAGTTTTGAGAACCAAGGTATCAATCCAGTAGGAGAGAACGCACAAGTCACCGAATATATGCACAAACAATCAACAACTTGCACCCAACGCGATAAAGGGGTTATCAATCCCTTCACGGTCACTTGCAAAAGTGAGATCTGATAGAGATAGATAAATGATTACGTAAATATTTTTGGTATTTTTGATTTATAGATCGGAAAGTAAAAGATTGCAAAATAGTAGATCGAAAACTAGTAAGATGTAAATGAGATTAAATAATATGGAAAAGAGGTTCAATATAGTGGAAAAGAGAACCAAGGGCCATAGGTTTCACTAGTGGCTTCTCTCAGGATATCAAATATTACGGTGGGTGAACAAATTACTGCCGAGCAATTGATAGAAGAGCACATAGTTATGATGATATCTAAGGCAATGATCATGAACATAGGCATCACGCCCGTCTCAAGTGGACCGAAACGATTTTGCATCCACTACTATTACTCCACACATCGACCGCTATCCGGCATGCATCTAGAGTATTAAGTTCATAAAGAACGGAGTAACGCATTAAGTAAGACGACATGATGTAGAGGAATTAACTAACGCAATTTGATAAAAAAACCATCTTTTTATCCTCGATGGCAACAATATAATATGTGCCTTGCTGCCCCTACAGTCGCTGGGAAAGGACACCGAAAGATTGAACCCAAAGATAAGCACTTCTCCCATTGCAAGAAAGATCAATCTAGTAGGCCAAACTAAACCGATAATTTGAAGAGACTTGCAAATATATCAAATCATGCATATAAGAATTCAGAGAAGAACCTAATAATATTGATAGATAATCTGATCATAAATCCACAATTCATCGGATCTCGGCAAACACACCGCAAAAGAATATTACATCGAATAGATCTCCAAGAACATCGAGGAGAACATGGTATGGAAAATCAAAGAGAGAGAAGAAGCCATCTAGCTAATAACTATGGACCCGAAGGTCTGTGGTAAACTACTCACGCTTCATCGGAGAGGTAATGGTGTTGATGTAGAAGCCCTCCATGATCAAATCCCCTTCCGACAGGACATCGAAAAAGGTCCCTAGATGGGTTCTCATGGGTACAAAAGGTTGCGGCGGTGGAAAAGTGGTTTTGTGGCTCTCCTGGATGTTTTCAGGGTATAAGAGTATACTGTGACGCCCAGATAATTAAGCTACAGTAAACCCCTGCTTATGGTGTCATGTCATCACATTACTATTGCTAATCCTCACTTGATCCAAATCACTGTTCATATTCAAACTTGAATTTAAAGTCAAAAAATTCAAATATGCCAAATATGAAAACTAAAATGTTCTAAAGGAGGCAAATAATTCCTGGATATTTGTCTTGTTGGAACCAACCTATTTTGGATTCCCAAAGTGCCGCTCGTAAATTATTTAGTGGTCCAGCAACATTTAGAATTGGCCTTTCCAATTTCTAAAATTGGTTAGACAACTTCTTTTGGCCTCAAACTTTTTGTGACTCCTAGAATTAATGTGCTTGTTTTATGAGGTAAGTATCATATCTAACAAAGCTTGTTTAGATTTACAGTTCAATAGAAAACACTAGCAAAAATTTAAACCAAAAATAAAATGCAAAAGAGACCCCCTGGCCAACTGAACCAACAAGCCCAGATGGCCACCCATGCGTCCCAACCGGCCCACCCTTGCTGCCCCCTGGCCTATTAGGCCACCCCACTCCCCGAACCCTAACTCCTCCCGATCCCCACTCCCCCACTCGCCCCCCCCCC